>NW_015150677.1:902817-955986 GCF_000732505.1 Cyprinodon variegatus | reverse complement strand
TTTTTTTTTTTTTTTTTTTCAATAGAAAAAAAGCAGAATAAACGGCTGATCTGTAGGCTGGAAAGTTTTAGACATGATTAATGCCTTAAATAAATTCACCTATTTTTCCAAAACACCTGTCCATATAGCTTTAAACTAATTGGAGTTGACTTAACTTCTGTATTCCAGTCAGCACTGCAGAACATTTGGTAGTTTAGACATGGAGCCAAGGCTTGAAGGTTTTGACCAACTGTATCATTAGGTCAGATCAACCTTTTAAAAAGTTTTTAGTCAGCTAACATATTCAGGGGTGTGTCTTAACGCCAGGAAGTGCCTGTCTTATTTCTTTTTCTCAAAACTTTGGCCCCTAAAATTAACTTTTTTTAATATCTTAGCTGAAGATTCAACATTAACAAAAAAGTAATGCTATATTTCTTATCCAAAATAGTCCTAGAGAATTACTGTTTTTTACTCAAATAAATCAGTCAGATATAGAACTTTACAAATAATAATCTATCGATGTTCACTTGGCAACAGACAGTTTCATACAGAGAAGTGTAAATACTGTCTTTGATGTGATGGATTGTGTTTGTTTTGTGATTTAAACCATGTGTTTGGTTAATTCAGTTAATGAATGAGCTGTGGGACTAGATCTTGTTTAGAGAAATATTTATCATCAGCCTACAATAAGAAAATATAGTGTGACAGACTCTTAAAAGTTGCATCTGAAGAATTTGCATAAATCTGAAACATAAATAATTTTGAATGAAAAAAAAGCTCAGTATTTTCAAGACCCAGTTTTGTTGCTACAGTACACCTTAAACCAAAAGAAAGATATTAAGTGAGATAAACCAGTTAAAACCCCAAAGAAACATCCACTCCAGCAAAAGGAGGATCTTTAGAAGAATAGTCACACTGTAGTTTGTTGTTGATCCAGTCGTTGTAACCAGGGTAAAATATTTTAGTCAACAGAAATAAGTCTGCAAAACAGCAACCTTATTTTAGATGAAACAGAGGGAAAATTGCTAAGTTACCCCAACCCTCAAGACAGAAACAGAACTCTGTTTGATTTTAAGACCTTAGTGGAATCACAGGAAGAAAACATTAACCTATTAAAATACAAACACAAGTAGGACTCTTTTTGCTGGAGCTTCTGATTCAGAAATAGACCTTCAACCAGCTATAAACACTGAGCTCAATGACTTTAACACTAATTGATCCAAAGGACCCACTGTGAGTTGACTGGAGCTGACACATTGTTAGTAAGGTATTTGCTGATAGAAAAGGTTTTTTGGGAGGTTTAAAGGGAAATTATCATTCCTCACCTGCATCATTATGCAAATAATCTTTGGCTAAGAGTGACAGATCGCTTCTGGCAAAGAGAGAAGCCCTGTTAGTCAATAAAGAGAACATTAGATGGAAATTAAATGGAGGCAGCTTTTTATTCTGAAAGAAAGCACTTATAAACAGATGAAATAGCTCAAATGAGAAGAAGGAAATTAAAGCCAAGGCAGTAAATAATAAACAGCTAAATGAAAACCACATAATAGAAAAACTTTAAGCTGCAAGTGAATGTTTGGGAAGGTGTAGGACGAAGTGAGGAAGAGAAAAATTACCTGAGGACCAAAAGAAAACAGAATAACTCCAAATGCTTCTCTGGAAAGAGAAAAAGCTGTTTAAAGACAAAAAGCAAAGCATAAAGCAAGAGCAGAAGCTAATGCCTGAAGCTGATGAAGACCTGAAACAGTTGGAGACAGAAGGAAGATGAGTCAGCAGGAGAGGAAAACCTCTGGAGAGAAATAAACAAACAGAAAAACCAGGAGAAAGAACAGACCCACATCTTGGAAGAAAAGACTAAAGATATGACAGTAAATTATTGAGGCTAAGAGTGAGAAGATTCATGGGAAAATGAGGAAACACCTCTGCTTTCTAAGGATCAGAGACAAAGGCAGAAAAAAAGGAGGATTTTGGAGCTAATGTCAAATGCAGAGCAAAAAGAAAAAAACCCTGTGCACTGTATTTTTTTCTGGCTCAACCAGACCTCCATCTCTACAGACCGTCTTTATCGTGTCTTCCTCAGTTTCCACTTCCCCCGTATCGCCAATCTCTTTCTGTTCACCTGTCTGACACCTTAAGCTTCCTTCTACTTGTTTCTCCTGATCTCTGTCGCTTTTCACTTTCCTCTTAATCCCCATTGAATCCTCAACAAACATTGTTTCTCTACAGTATTAAGTTAGACTCAAAAGTGTGTTTAAACTCTTTGGCCATGACTGTTTGTCATCCAGGACATGTAATTTGGTGAGTTTAAATTAGTGTTTTATTAATACTGACTATCAGAATGTTTTTCAAATGTTGTTTAAAATTATGCAATTGTTTTTTTATTTTGTAAAGGGGGATGGGGGCTTGTTTATGTATTTACCCAAAGCAGCACTTAGAGCTTATTTATTGAATAGAAAAAGTCGTTAACTGTTAACTGTAAAATATTATGAAGTATTTTTTGAGGGATTGGCCTGATAATTGAGTTCATCATAAGCAGTTCTTTAACTCGCCTTGAGACCAGCTCATTAGAGTGTTTCAGCACTCAACGTCTTGTTACACTGATAGCAAGGAAAAATACTTTCAACCTCCCACTGATTAATATGTTTTTAGGCAAGCTGTGCGTATTTAGACGTGCCTTAGCAACAGAAAGAGACTGTTGATTCTATCTGTTAATGAGGTGAATGTGCAATGTGTGTGCCGATGTTATCCCAACATAATTTCTGATATTTTGAAGTCTGTCTGCAGCTTAAGCTGGCTGCTGATGTGGATGAGGAGGTTAATATCTGATAATTACAGTAATCACATGCGTGCAGATTAGATCAATTCTGGCACTATAGTCACTAGCCTGAATTTCCATCATTGTAGAGCTCATCATTTAGCCTTTTAGCAGTCATTTCCTGTGTTTCCTGGACAGTAACATTAAACCATAACTTTTCTTTGTTTTCGTCCCTGTATTTCTGTTTGGAATCCACTTTATTGTTTTTTAACACCAAGATATGGAGATAAGAAATAGAGTGGATAACATAGTAGATGCAAAAGAAGTCAGTGAAAGTGGAGTATAAAGATAAAGTTGCATTTTCAATTTCAGTGTTTATTGACAGATATTTTGGAGTGCAAGAAATGACGTGAAAATATGTTACATTTTCTGAATATAACTATATTTTTCCCCAATCTGAACAGGTTAATAAGATGATCAGTCAGTGGAATATGAGATTTTAAGCTTTAAATAAGATTAGTACTGATTATGCACTTTAAATAAGATTAAAAGTTGTGTTTTTCATATTTTAAATGTAAATCTTAGTTCATCCACAAACTGATATATATACCCAATAAACTTAAAGATATTTTGGAATCCTGGGCTTTATTAAGTGGATTTGAAATGGCTATTTATTTAATTGACATTAATCTTTAAAACGTCAGCATCACGGGGTGTTTGGCTGTTGGCAGCTCCATGTGACGTATAAGGTGCCCTTTTTCCAACCTGGGAACCTGCCCCCAAAAATGTTGATGCATGCCACTGTTTAAATGTATCTCTTAATTAATTTCTTTAATTAGGGTTATTGTTGGAATTTGAAGGACATAAACATGATAAAAGAAAAAAGATGATACACATGCAGTGCCATAATGGGAACAAGTAAATAATAATGTGTGCGTAGGAGATTTTAAAGTAATTTAAAATTCACCTGTAATGTTTAACTACATCCACATGATCAACAGTGCTGTGTGCAATATTTGTTAATGATAATTAGGCCATAATTAAGCCACATTTGGAAACATTGCTGACAATATATATCACTGTAAACAAAAAAACCCTCAATACATTTTTTTAAATGTATAATAAAATGGCCGAAAATAGAAAAAGGTGTGCTTTGTTTTTACTTCTGCTTAATGTTACTGTGTTAGCAACCAGACTATTGATAATTGAAAAAGACCCTTAGCTCCCTTTTCATGGTCATACGCTGTCTTGCCAAACAGTGGTGACGATTCGGGGCAATTCTTTCTTGTCCCATTAGATAAATGGCTTGTCTTCTGTTTGTCTCAGAAGTCAGAGTTTGGGTCTAGGACTGACTTCACAATCACACACTGGATATTGTAAATGCCAACTGGAGAGTCAGGCTATCTACAAGCGAATACATATTTTTTCATATAATTTTCAAAGTCTTGAAGCTATGATACAGATAGTAGATATTGAACCCTACAATGTGTTTGGGTGTTCAAGCTTTTCAACAATGTATTCTGACTTCCAGAGGGTGTTTTGATATATTATTGCCTGAAAAGTCAGGAATCCCAATCTTTGAAAAAAACCCAGCAGCTTGCCAAGGTTCCAAATCAAGTTAAAAATGGGGAAATGTGCTCCAACTGTATGATTAAATCAATCCAGCTTTAAACATCTGCAGTCTGCAAACATACATAGCACAGAGCATGAAATCATTTTTCCACACATTTCTAATTACAAACCATTTACCATCCCTGTACAGTGATATGTATCGTATTATATCTTAAAAGTACAAAGTTTTATGGTACAGACAATGAATTTCTAACTTGGTCTGACTGGTTGACACGTGCTGCACACATATATACAAAGTAAAGGAACAGCAGTCTGCTGCTACGACTGTCTCTAATTTTAGTTTGGTTCAAGTAAAATATCATCCAAATATTATAGTTTAAATTGAACATTTTTACCTTAAAGAGTGCCATCCCTAGTGCTGATCTGAGCTTCCTCCTTGTTGAAAACATCCTTATGATTTACTCTAGTTTTATTCCATCCCCATCAGACTCCAATTTGACATTTTTTCACACTAGACAAAAGTTTCATTCATGTGAAGTCTGCAATAAGGTTTGAGGTGCACTTTGTAGCTGTTCGTTTGAGATCTATCTTTAAAAACCATTGCCCACTATGTATTCGCTGTGGCGGAGATTCAACAAAGTAGCCAAATATACAGTGCAGGGTATCAAACCCACAAGCATGTCCAGAGAATCCCTCCCGGATCACTTTCATGAAATGACTAGTGGATACTATAGAGGCAATTGTGGTAGAGGAGAGCTCATTTTACATGTCTGGCAATCATAAAGACATATATGGAAAAGAAGAAATAATAAAACTGAAATACCATCTCAAGATGACTCCGCTGCCTTGATGCTGCCTTTGAGTAAGCACTTTTTTATTTCAAGGACACATTGGTTTTGCATCGTCAAATAAAATATCTTCCTGTTCTCTGACATTAAAATGTGGACTTTCTCTCTCCTTTACGTGATATACTCACCTTAGTATTTTGTAACTTGGTGCATGTTGAGTGTTTGGACTTTGCAATAAAGTTTTGAAATGTAGATTTACATTATTTCCTAATAATATTTGATATTCTTACACTCTGAATGAGGGGGGGGGAAACAAGTAACTCCAAAACCTGTTTTTTCCTTTAAATGGTGACCAGTGGAAAGTATTAATCTTGTACAATAATTAAAGGTGTTAACTATGTAATCACAGAGACTAAAAAAATTTTTTTCAATCATTCACAAATAAAACGGCAAGAGGTGTTAATCTTTAGAAGCTCTATTCAAACACAGTCCATGTATATGAGTGTAATGGGCTTTATCAAAAACTCTATAATACATACAGTTTTTTGTATGCTGAAAAAGGGATTAAAAAATATGTTGATTTGGTAAATTTGAAGTCAAAAAAGATAATGTGAAATTAGACCTAATGATAAAACAGCAATATTAAAGTGGTTTGTTTTTCACATCAGAGACTAGAAACCTCCCTCTGACTTTAGATCAGACATATACAAACACTTGTAAAACTTCAGTTGGACTTGCTACTCTTGTACTGTACAGTCTAATCAAAAGAATAAAAACTTTCCTAGATTAAAGCATAACCTAGCCTCTGATTTTTGCTAAATGGTTTAAAAACTATAGAGTACAAGATAATAGAGCATATAAAATAGAGGCCAAAAATGTCTCCCTCTTGTTTCCACCAGATTTTGTGTATTTATTCATTACCAGCTTTAACCAAGAACCTAGTTTCTTGCTTTAGCTAAAGTTTTCATTGCTTCTGATCAATTCATTGTGGTTTGTTGTTGCCATGCAAAACTGAAACAGGGGTCTTAGAGATGTTAAAGTTGAACCTGTCCTCTGGTAAAGCTGCGAAGAAAAGCTATGTTGTCTCCTATCTAGAGTATAAGATAATATATAGCAAACAAACCTTATAATTTTGAATTGTTCCATCTCAAAGTTTAATAGATTTGAAATATAAAGAGGATCTGTCTGCTTTCATAACGGTGAAAAAACACAGTGCCTGCTCTACGCAATGTGAGTCACAGTCACTTCTTAAAATAAACTAATGTATAGAGCGGAAACTAAGAGAATGTGTCTGTGCACATCTGTTTCTTTTTCATCCAGATCCAATTAAAATCGATTCTAAGTAAAATATTAGTACCGGTATATCCTTTTATAACCCTTTTGGAATCAACTAATGTCATTTCTAATAGATCTTTCTTATCTCTAAATGAATTGGTTAACTGGAGGAAGCCTACATGTAATCCCCATCTATTCTACTCTCTGCAGTATCATTTATTCATAAAAACAAACATAATCCTCCATGTTGTTCTTATATTTTATAGAATACCCCATGAGGTGATGCCTAGCAGTTCTCCCTATATGTTATATTTTTCCTCTTGGTCTTTAAACACTTCTAAAATACTGGCAGAAGGGGGGATACCCATCATAAAAAACTATAGTTTAATACTGTGTGCTTCTATAAAATATGCAGGTTTCACTGTCCCAGAACCAGTGATATGATTTGAATATGTTAAGTATGAATTGAACATGAAGCATTTAGACAATGATATTCATAATTTATATTCTGTGATCACCAATTTTGACTTTTGACAGCCATGACAGCCATGTTGGAATTCCAGTTAATTATGATTTAAATATATCAGACGCCTGCATCGCTTCTCTAAAAAACAAAATCATATTCAAATTGCACAGCTGGAACAGATTATTATTTACCTGCATGTACAGTAATTGGGCTAGGCTGCATTGCAGTAAAAATCATTACCTTTCCGATGAGAGCAACAGCATCAGGCATCAAAAAGGGTCGTGACATAGCTTTTCACCAAGATCCCTGGGGCCTCCACTCAGGCATGTCAAGACGTGCCTCACAAAACAAAAGGGGAATAAAACTTGAAGAGACAAACAGAAAACAACCTACGTATATGAAACTGGGGGAAAAAAGCAGGTGCCGATCTGCAGAGGGCGTAAAGTTTCAATGCTTAACTTTCTGTTTTGTTATTTGCTTGTAACTTTGTAATTTATATTTCAGTTTCCTGGAATATAAATTACAAAAACCATATGATTAGTACTGCCAGAGATGTTAAAACCTTTGATGACTTGACCACTTTTAAGCCACATTTTTCTCCAATATGACCATCTCTAGCACACACCTGTTTATGTCATGAAATGTGGGTGAATGTGGTGAATTATTCCTTATATTGATGTTTTGCTTTCTAGTTTAAATATAAATACGAAAGACACGAAATAAACCAAGGATTGATCAGATATCTGAGAATCAAAATATTAGAGAGAAAATGTATGTCTGCTCCAATTTAAGACTTTATGCTTACAAATAACGAAATTCAAGTTTTAAAACTTTCTTTTTTTTTTGGGTTGCTGGTGCTAAACATGTTGCTACGTTGCTTTAAATACCTTATTTAAGTACCTTATAACCTACTTACAAAAATCTTTACTGTTTGGAATTGGCATTAAATAATGAATTTAATCACATTTCTTTTATTCAAACCCGGAAAGCTTTCTAAACCTTGTGTAGTGCTCAGGGAAGTGAAAGGAGAAAGTTTTAAAACGTAATCAACTTCTTAAATTGCATAAAATCTACACTCACAGCTCACTCTGATAGGTACACCTTTTTAGTTGGTGCAAACATGTCATATATGTCAGTAACACGGGAGGCACTGATACAGCAAAAAAAAAACTTCCAAAAATGTGCATCATAAAACACACTCGAACTATTTTAAATACTAATCTGCCTCGGAATTTATGCACAGCCATCTCTGATTTACAGAGGAACTCTTGCAAAAGAGAAAATATCCATTTAAGCATATGGAAGAAAATATCCTGTCAATGAGTTAAAGTAGAGGAAAAATGCAGACTCACGCATAACAAAGCAGATACAATCACAGCACAAATAACAAAGGTATACTGTATATTAGCTCTAAAAAAAACTGTGAATTCAGCCTAAGAACAGATGATTTAGGCATTAGGACAAATGTGGCTGCAATTCCTCTGTGATAAAAGACAACTTAAACAACCTTTGTCAGAAAACTTTTGATTTCAGTTGCGACATTCAGATCCTGAGTTCTATCATAGGTTCAGCCCAGTTTGGATATATTGGATTAGGAGATGTTTTCCTACATACATGAGACTTCTTAGTATCACCTAATGGTCATGTTGATCATGACCAATCTCCTTTGGATGCATCGACCAAAATAATGCAACAACACAGAAAAGCTACCTCCTACTGCTGTCCACCTACTGTACACCTTAAGGCAAAAGGAAATTCTTTTGAGGATGAGATGTTCATTTTGGACAAAGAAGACAGGTGGTTTGAAAAGGGTGTGAAGGAAGCCATTTATGTTAAGAAAGAAAAAACAATCTTAAACAGAGGGGGTAGACTCAGGTTTCATCTCTCAAAAACCTGCAATGCAGCAATAAAGTTTATTCCTTCCCGATATCATCACAACCCCAACTCCCTTACAGGGGACCACAAAATCTCGCCTAATCAGCCAGGCCAACAATTCCCTCTAATGACCCCCCTTTCAGAGGCATAGACCATTATTTGGTATTGCAGACTAACAAAGAACCCAAACGACTGCCCATTCCTAAGGGGCGGACCCGTTCTTCCGGCTCAATTTGCATGTTTTCTAAGCCAAAACAAGGCTTTATTTATGTCCACTCTATAAAGACTCGAAATCAGTGCTAATACTGACATTTTGAATTGAAAAAGCTTCCTGCATGGGAAGAGAAATGTCTTCAAACTTGTAAACTAAGTCCAGAGGATTGTTTTTTTTTACTTTTTTAAAAACTTTTTTTGGAATGCAGCATCCCACAAACATGGATAGATCTCAAGATAGTTTCCTTAATGTGACAGGAAGTTCACAGTGTTCCTATGAGAGTATAGAGCCTTTTTGGGAAATGGCAGAATAAAGCCTTTGGCTCATTTAGGTTTTAGCTGACCAATCAGAATCAACTGTGTGAGGTATCTATGTCAACATGGGCCAAAACACTTAAGGCATTCCAACACCATTTATCAGTTAAGTTATTTTAATTGTTTCTTTTTTTGTGAACTTTTTATTATGTATGTGTATTGATAATGTGAAGAGGGAAAGTGTGAAATAGTGATGATCTTGTATGTATTTCCAAAAAAGTTGGAGTGATGCTCAGAACTGTTGTTAGAGGCTTTGCTGCACAGCTGCATTCGTCACTGTTCACTCTTCCTGTGCCTTTAATGAACACCTCATTAGTTGTAAACCTCATTAGTTGTCTAACGACCTGGAGCAAATGATCTGGAGAAGAGGGAAGGACTTTGTTGCATCTTAGTTACTGGAGCTAGGATGTTTTCACTGCAGTGGATTGTCAAGTTCAAAGCAGCAATCCTCTAAGAAACTTCTTATCTAAACAGAGATAAGCTTTATTAAACATACCAGATTTCATGCATATGAAGTTCAGTCTTAATGTACTTTATAATAAGTTGGCATCTGACAGACAGTAACAGCTTAATGTTATATTTCTTCTTGCCTTTCAGATCTGTGATAAGGAATGGCATTACTATGTGATCAATGTGGAGTTTCCTGCAGTGACACTCTTCGTAGATGGTGTGACCTATGAGCCGTACCTGGTGACGGATGATTGGCCGATCCATTCCTCCAAGATTGATACGCAGCTGACTGTGGGTGCCTGCTGGCAAGGTCAGTGTATATATGTGTGCAGGTTTGTTTTTGTAGTAGGAATCTTTATGCATAAAGAGGGTGAAATAAGACCATACCATGATGTTAGGGATGACAGGTGTTTTCTGCTGTCAGATGTTTCTATGGAAATTTAAGGGAACTATTTCCAAGGAGCAAAGGAAACATCATTTCATGCCTGTTCTTTGGCACTTACAGTTATCAAATATTGAATAATAAAATGTTAAAGAACAGACAAAAAGAAAAAAGAAAACAGCCTATTTTACAGAACATATTATTTAGTCCAAAACAGCTGTTAAACTGAACCATACTGGTAATTAATCACCAAATTGAGACTGAAATATTGATTTTATGTTTTCTCCTCTACAGTTAGCATCAATATTTTTGAGCCCTTGGCAGATCTGATTTATTTGTGATCATTACAAACTTTGCTTCTGATAAAATATGAGACAAGAATTTGTCAGATGTAACAATTATAGGAGCAGCAGCGTTAAAATAAATTGTTTACATTATTAAAATGGCAATATTTATGCTCTCCTGTTAATTATTTATTTCTGATAAGCTTTTTTTGCATTGTTTTCCTCTGCTTTTTGAGAAATACTGTTTGGTAATAAGCTTCACGTCTTTAATGTTGGAAAACCATTTTGCTTCTATAGTAAACTGCATCTCCTTTCCCAGATCCTTGATCATATCTATTTCAGTAACTTCTAGTATAAAGAAACATGGGGTTAGATTCATGATCTTTTTATTCAAAATTCTCCAGAAGTATGAATAACTTTCATATGTTTTTTAGGTAATTTTCTTACTCGACAATATTTTATATAAAGATTGCAATAAGCTCACAAGTTTCCAAAATTAGAGGCGCAAAAGTAGGCAGGTTGTGGGTGATTTACAAAGATCGCTGCTCAAATGCTGGAATGTGCAAACCGATTTGGTTCTGCCCTATTAAAATGAGCAGATTGAGTGTAAACCGAGGTAGGACATTGCCTTGTACTTTGCATATCCTCAACCAATGATTTTACACAGTTTGGTCTTTAAAATTTGATCTGCATATTGATGAAGGCAAGCATGCAAATAAAGGATTTTACACGTCTGTTGAATTGTAAACGCATATCACTTTGCACCTCTGATGATACGCTCTGCACATACAAACTTTTTTTGTTTGCACTCCTTTTAAGACCCGCAAACCTGATAAAGATAAGGCCCTAAAATAATATTTTGTCAAAAGATGCCTTTGTGCAATTTTCTAAACATAATGGTATCTAATATTTTTAAAATGGTACTATTCATCCGGAGGGAACAGTATCATTTATATATAGGTATAGGTGATAATGTTACCACTTGTGCATCCATATGTAAAATGCTGCCTTTGAGCGATTACATACTGTATTTCAGAAATGGAGTTATGGCCATTTCATATAATGTCAGCTTTGTTTTTGTTTTTTTTGCTTTTTTTTTTTAATGCTTCATGTTTCGGATAGAAATGACTGCTTCCTGACACAGCATGTCTCATACTGAGCAAACCTCAACTCATACTCATCAGTTGGATGTTTGGTATTGGCTTTGAGTACTGAAAATGGAATGTTGTTTTCTGTACTCTAGGCACAGTCTTTGCTTTAATCAGGGTGCATAATCTGTCATATCTCATATGAATCAACTGTCCCAAAAAGGGATCACTAACACTCTAATTCACGCAAATGATGCAAACTTTTCCAGAGAAATTGAATAACAGTAGTTTATGTCCATGGATAGAAAAGGATTGGATATAAAATGGAAGTAGGAGAGGACAACATTATAATGCATATGAGCAAAATTTGGAAAAATAAAATTCAAACGAAGGATCGGTGAGCATAAAGGCATTACACACGGTTATTATTAAAGCCTGTGGTGTGATTGGTCAGCTATTCAGGTTCACTGCCTTATTTAGATATGAGAACTGAAATTTGTTCACCTGATGGATGTCTAGTTACTGTAATCATTTCTTTGGAACAGAATGAAATTAAAAGCAGACCCTATGTAGAAAAACAGCTCCAAAATCAATGAGCTGCAGGATTTGTTGGTCTGACACCTTTCGCTCTGATCACTGGACTTGGGTTTATTTTAAAACTGGTGACAAACACTTTATCTTTAGTAGAAAGCTCTGTAGAATCCCAAACAGAAAGAGGGTGAGGAAACAGGAAAGCATTAGAATGCACTAGGGGATTAAGATGTTACACCTGAGGCTAATAGTGTTTTCTTTTTCAAGCAGGGTGAATATCGGCAGCAGATTCTGCATGTCATTTCCACCAAGGGAAATTAAAGTAAGCAGTGATTAGAGTGGGATGAATACTGCTGCTGTTTATTACTTGAATTATTACAAAAAACATGCTTCATAGGGCAGAACGGTAAGGAGCGATCTGTTCAGCAGCATGTCTAAATCCCACTCGTAAGACTTCCCGAGCATCCTCCAACGCCTCAATCATAATGACATTTCGGGTGGTGTTTAAATTTTCCTTCATTCAGCTCCTGATTGCAATTTTCTCTGTCGTCATCATTATTGCCTCGTTGCCTCATCCAGCCCTCTTGAGCTGCCTCTTTCTATGAATCTTTGATTGTGAGAGAAAGCCCTGAAGGAAGGATTAGCAAGACAGAATGGGGGACAAGTTTTCCAGCTATTACATCCCAATGAAGCCGCTTTAAGCTTCACTAAGCCACAACTGATAACTTTGCAGACCATTAGCAAGCAAGATTGCCTTTCAGAGTCTCTGGTTTCTCCGTCCTCTTTTCCTCACAATCAACAACATAGTGATGAAGCATGTGGAATAAAAACAGACATTAACACTGTATTCTCGCTGTCGTACAAGTCAAAAGATTATGTGCATTGCTACTTTGAAGGTTAACAAGAAAATGGTTTGAATGCTGCTGATCTCAAGTAGTTTTTTATTGCAGTATGCCAGTCAGCTTTTTATAGTTACAATTATAAATCTGTGTTTATCATATGATTTACGTTTCCAAGAGATGTTGGGTGTTCACCTTAGTAATGTTTACATACGATATAAGAGGACAAGGTGAAGGGTGGGAATAAAAAGAGATTTTTTTTTGCAGGAAATTGAAAAGTGTCTATTACATTAAAAAAGCACAATGTGGTTCTCTTTTACATGATAGCGCCCAGATCCACAATAGAAAGAATTCAGTGCGGTGCTGAAAATGTCAGTCTGTTTCAGCTCATTCATAAAAGGCCAATTTCCACCAGCACAGGTTGTCTTTCAAGAACAGTTTTAACACATGCCATCGAAATATTTTTAGTTTATTGCGTTCCAGTAATGATCGAATTCAGGAATTTGGGAGTGAGCTTATTTTTTAGTTTTTTAAAGATTTTCCAGCTGATATCGTTGCTTTGGTCCTGCTTAACCTAGTGTGCAAACATTACCTTGCTTGGGTAGCGTTAACACTCCTCTAATTAGTGCAGAATGCCTCAAACAGTATGACACACAGTTAGCTATTGAGTCTAATGGCTCACTCTTAGTCCACAAGAGTTAACATACTGCTGCACTGGCTGCCCTCAGCCAGCTTCCTACCTTCATTGAGGCAATCACAGCTCATTCTGCTAAGTTAATGGCTTAGTTGGACACTGTTTGACACCCCTGCAAGACCTTAATCCCACCTTACACTGTCTGATGGCCCCTCTTCTCTGTCAGCCAGCACCTAGGCCTGCTGCTGCAAACTCAAGCCATTGTGTGTCCGAGTAAACATTCCTAGTGCTTCAGTTCCTGAGGTTTCTGATATGGTTGGTCAAGCTTATCTGCCTCATGCTCCAGTCTATGAGTCCTTCAGTGAAGGTGTCTATATAGACATGCCTGGTCTTCTGTCCCTGACTGCTCCAATGAGGGTTCCTTGTTGCTGAGCTCTACTGTGGGTTTCTGGCTGCTTGGCCTCTCTGTGGGGTCTCAGCCTTCACAGCTTCTCCAAAGACTTACGTTTCTTATGCTCATTTGTTGGTCCAAGAGCCATTGGTTTGCCTTACTACAGTATGTGGTTAACATCAAACTTCACAGCAGGCCTCTTCACTTGCCTCCAAGGTTTCAACTTTACTTATAAGGGCCTCCTCTACGAGATGACTGCTGGATCTCCTCCCGGATCTCTGGTTTAGTGTTTGTTTTGAGCCTTACATCCAAGGCCACCTCTGCTCACCCTGTTTAGGTTTTGTTTCTGGTTAATGCACTTATTAAGGGTGCCTGCCATCTGCCCTTGGGGGCAGAAGGAAATGTCACAATTAGCTCTTTTTTTGTTTTGATTACTTCCACCGGCCTGTGTTATATCTAGTTTCCTTTAATCTCAGTTATAAATTTAAGATCTCTTTTTTGGTCATGTTGTTGTTGTTTTTTTTGGCTGCTCATCCTCCCTTTATGTCTGTAGTCTATTTCATTGAAAAGTCAATTTCTAAAGGTGAGAACTAAACTGTTAGGGAAATCCATTATTATTTAGATCAACAGAAATATCGTGGACCGCTTGTAATACAGATATAAATACCTTGGTTTAAAAAAAATTACATGCAATATGTTGGCTTGCTTGAAGTATTTCCATTTGACTTTAGTCATGAAGTCCCGTACTGTTATTTGAACATTTATACATTTAATTTAGCCAGCTCTGATTGGGTTGAGACTAAGACTCCGTCTCGTATCATATTAGTGATAATATGAGCCTATATTTTACCCAAAAATGTGCCTTGAATAGCCAAAGTAACCTCTGATATATATCACTAAAATCTGATCAGTTCGATGCTAGTTTTAGCCAGAAACTAATTCTGGTTGAAACGTTTGGAAGAATTGTTTTCTCTGAAAATGATAAATGAGATGCATGAGGTCATGCTGCTCTCTGACCTTTAATCATAAAAATCTAAATATCTGAATATAATGTTTTTTGTATGAAAACCTGGTGTAAAAATTAAGCCAAATTAAAAACATCCTGGTAACATAAGTGTTCTGGTACATCGGCAAATGTGCTTTAAGCATTAGGCAGAGAACTTTTTCTTCAGAGAGAAAGAAATTTAAAATAGTAATGTAAAGAACTAAATGTATCTTTTCAGATAGAATATCATGGAACACCACACACCATCTGTGTGTTTTTCCTCAGACTCATTTTTATAAGCCTGGCTGGGCGTGCATGCACGTCCATGTGAACAGAGCTTAGGCCCTCCCTGCCACCAGAGCAGCGTAGCGTAGCATAGGGGCAAAATGGCAGAGAGCCTGTCCAGCAGAGGGAAGAGTTAACCTGAAGATGCCAGTTATGATTAATTTTTATCATTTATGGAAAGGCTTGTTAAACCCTTAACACCTAGGTTGTTAATATAATAGATGTATATACTTCTCTTAATTATATAATTTTTTTCTCCATAGTGTAGTGGTATAAGGTATACATTTTAATGTTTTATTTCATCTCCCTGAGAAGTCAAGTTTTTTTAAAACAGAGATCCATTTGGCAGGATAAAATAAATAAAATTTAGGGTTAGGGGAAGAGACACTTTGAACAGAGTTGGAAATCTTTAAGAATACGATTTAATTCAATTTATTTGTATAATCCCAATTCACACCCCGTGTCATCTCAAGGAACTTTACAGAGACATTTCAATCAGATTATTAATTTAAATATACTTGTAGTGGCAGGTGAATAAAAATGACAACAGTTCCCCAAATGGACAAATAACCACAGTAAAGAACTGAAGTAAAGAGAAATATTGGGCAAGGAACTATACTTACATCACACGATTTGCAAATACAATACAATGCATACAATTGGCAGTGGACGGTAATTCCTGCTCCCTGAATGCTGGTCTCACGGCACTGAGCCACGCCAAAGCACAAAATAACTCACGTACAAGTAGAACTACAAAATAAACTGGTGCATCATAAGTAATGTAGAGTTAAATGTGGGCAAGGACTTTTAACACAGATCATACAGTCACATTGTTTCAAAGTTTCTATCAAGGAAAACCAGCTGATTGCATCAAATAATTGACTTGCAGGATACACTCCTCCTGGATGAGCTTGCGGCAATGATATCCGCTTGCATTTTGTTGCAATCCCTCACACCAAGAAGGCATGAAGCGACAGTAGAAAGGGAAAACTCCCTTTTAACAGGAAGAAACCTCCTGGAGAACCAGGCTTAACCTGAGTGGCTGTCTGCCAAGACTGACTGGGGTTCAGGGAGACAGAAGTAGACATACAGAAAGAAGCAAAGATGCAAAATATTATCTTTTGGCCCTCTCCAGGAAAGAAATACCTATAAAGATGTTGATGGCAACAACCCAAATTATATTTCTTTCCAAGATGTAGTCACAGTCAAACGGAAACAGACCACATAAACATATATATATTTTTCAGCTTTTTTATTGTCATTACACAAGTACAGAGCAACAAAATGAACTCAGCATTTAACCCGTTCCCTTTGGGAGTAGTGGGCTACCATTGTGCAGCGCCTGGGGAGCAGTGTGATGGTTAAATTGTCTTGCTCAGGGAGCCAGAGTGGCACTCCTTGGTAGTGGGGCTTGAACTGACAACCTCTGGATTCCAAGCACAATCCCCTACCAGATGAAGCTGCAATGACAAGAAAAAGCAAGATAAAGGTATGATTGGAACTTAAATACTGCAGAATTTGGAGAATAGAGATAGAATGAAGTAGAATGATGAAAAGTAAACCCTGCCTCCTACAGCAGCCTAAACCTATAGCAGCATAAATATAGAAAATAGCTCAGGATAATCTAACTATTTTGGTTGAGGTATGAGGAAGATAGAGCAAAAGGGAAACATTATGCCTGTTCACAAGCAAAAGAAAGCACCCATAAATGTCTTAACACATAAAATAAGTTCTACTGTTACTTCCAAACCTAAAAAGAAATTAAAAGCAAACCCCCAAAGACAATCTGCATTTTCTTTATTTCCCATTTCCTGAGAAAAACCGTCATACCCTGCTGTTTGGATCAACCTTAGAAATTTAAAAGATCTTACAATTTAAAAACTTGCTTTCAGATACATATGATCTATAGAGTAACCACTGGTACTTAAAGTAAATTGCTGAATAACATTTATAAAAGGGTATCTTAAACGTCTCCCTTTCTTTTAAACCTAATGTTATTTAGTTTTACCTGTAGCTCCTGAATCATTAAATTACAGTACTGAGTGCATGTCTAGACAGCAAATCTTGTGAGCATCCAGTTATTGACTCATGGACACTCTTTCTTAATAAAACTTTTTAGCTTTGTTTTGCAAAATGGAAGAGAAAAAGCATTTTAACAGGAAATATTTCTGCGTAGATGAAGGATGATGAGCAAGGATATTAGGGGATTTCTCACTCTGCTCCAGCCTATAACAACTCATCATCTGCAATGCACAGTATTCACCATGTGTTATCTGAGTGCAAAAACAAGAGCAATGCAATAACTACAATTCATAACATACATTTAATGCAGCTTGATGGGTTTTTATGGAAAAACATTTTTACAGCATGCTTCAAGTGGATAGACTACCTGCTTAATAGGACTCAACATCGACCTAGACAGTTTTAAAAAAACAGAGGTTTTCTTAATCACTCAGCAGGATATGCAATAACCTCAAGAACTATGATTAGTTTTTCTTCAGTTTGTCTTTTTTTTTTTTTTTTACATAACATTTTCGGTATAGTTTCTTAGAGATCATTGCACTAAATCAAACAGGCTTTACCCACCACAGTGTCCATACTTTAACTCTACTGATAAAGAACCCGAAGGACCCTTTTTTGCTGCTCTCCATCTCTCCAAAAAAAGATGGTCCCATTGTTACTGGAATAATTTATCCAACATTTACATATAATTCTCAGAAGGATCCAAGATAATGAGGGAGTTTTTTTTTTTATTTTTTTTTACTGTAATACCTTTGGAGGAAAGTCTGTTAACAAGATGGACCCTGTGGTTTCTATTGCTTCTTTTGTTTCTGTACATTGTAAGTCTAGGGAGAAAAATCCAAGCTTGTAGGAGAAGCTGGTTTCCAACTTGCTGACGGCTGTTTCTGTAATAGGATCAACTCACTAAGGTCCACATATATACAGATATAGTTCTCTCCCACAGAGCTGGGAGAGAAAGTATGCCTCCAGCTAAATGCAGGTTAGCTGCTTCGTAAGAGCATCCGCAGTTACAGTCCACAATTCCCCAGGCTGCTTTATGTTGTACAGGTTTTGCTCAAAGGGAACCTCCTGTTTGAGCTAAGAAAGAGTGACTTCAAACAATAAAAATACTGAGCCAATGTCTCATGGTTTCCCCAAAATTGCAATGCAAGGGCAAAATAAGACACCATTTCTTAATCCTACTCTGTCTGATTACCTGGATTTAACCTATGCAGTTATTTTTAAATGCTCCATTTCATTTGTATTTAATTGATATGTTGTAAGAAACAGGACATAATTAAAACCTCAGGTTTTAAGCACGTCATTACCACTTGGTTAATAGAATCTCAGGTCTTCAATAATAATCAGTATTATGACTGCATGTGTTGTTTCATTTAGAGGGTGTATTGATTGGCTCTTGCCCCTGATACCAATCTGAGTCATTTCAAATTATGCATGTCCCAACTCAATACTTTATTCAAATCAATAGCATATGCATGCTCTGAAAAATATGTTGTGTGTGTGTATGTGTAAAAACTATTAAATGTGTTTTAATTGTGTGCTAGCTTATGGTATTTGGATGTTGCAGTATGCTATCCAGCTTTACCCTGAAAACCTTCTGTAATTATGCTGCTCTAACATACTAATAACAAGACTTTAAAGACTATAATGATCTGACAACATCTCATTTTGTTTATATTCAGGGGATATTTATCTAACTTGATACATACAGGAACCCCAGTCAGGGCATACTGTTCTGCTGAGGTACTTGGCTGAGTCTACTGTAGCATGTTTGTATCTCTATATGAAACTTACTGATATTTTTGTTCAGAGTATATTGATTCTGTGTGATTCCTGAAGGGGTATGCAGAAAAACTTGAGAGGAAAAGGTGATCTCCTGATCCAAAAAGTTGTTGTTGTTTTTTTTGCCTTGAGTGTGAAATAAATGACTTTTGTTTCAGTTTATGCACACATGTCATTGGAGAAACCAAAAACATGGAGACTATAGAAGTAACAGGAGTCAAACAACAGTCCTTGAAGGCTAATGTCCTGCGACTTTTACATGCATCTCTGCTTTGATACACTTATTTGTACGACTCTGGAAACTTGAATATATGTTGAAGAGGTAATTCATACATTTGATTGGGGTGTGTTGGAGCAGGGACATGTCTAAGTGTTTCAGGATATCAGCCCTTGAGGACTTCAGTAGATATCAGGTATAAAACCATGAGATTACAAAACAATTATTTTCCAAACCTGATTTTTTTTGTCAAATTTTTTGCAAGGGTTCTCTTGGTAGAAATAAATTAAAAGGGGGATTTCACACTGCGCAGACTACCCCCCAAAATTTAGCCCCCTCTTAATTACCTAATACTACTCAAATTATATTTGAAAAGAAACTTTAAAAAAAAATCATATAAGGGAAGAAGTTACGTAAATTTAATGACATATAAAGCAAAAAAAAGTATTTTTTTTTTTAACTCAATATGTCAAATGTTGTCTATAGTTTTGTTTTTGTAGTTTTTAAATCTAGTTCTGCAAACAGCTCTGCCTTGAAATCCAAGTTGTTATAGATATATACATTGATACATAATTCTATGAATGACCCACTTTAAAGCTGAATCAATTGCTTTAGTTGCCTGAATATGAATAATGTGAGTCTTTATACTTTTCTTAGATTGCATCTGTCCTTTACTACAATTACCTTTTTTTTTTACTACTTTCTTCCCCATAATATCTCCTGCTCCTAATTTTTCCTCAACACCCTTTGTTGTCTTTGTTTCCCTTTAGGCGGTGAGGTGGCAACACCGAGGTTCACTCAGTATTTCCATGGCAGCCTCTCAGGTCTGACGATTCGACCGGGCCGCATTGAAACCCAGAAGGTTATCTCCTGCTTGCAGGCCTGCAAAGAAGGCCTTGATATTAACTCCCTTGAAAGCCTTGCTAAGGATATAAAGGTGTGTGGAAACATGAAGCTCCTACTCACAGTTATCAAGATACTTCAGTTAGTGTAGAGAATCTTCATTATCTCTGCATCTCTATTGCAGCACTATGACACTGTCGCATGTAATCAGTGAAAGCTCTTATATAAACAGCTCTGATTAAAGATCCTGAGTTCCTGAGTTAAAGAAACTAGTTTGAGCTTAGAAAGTTTTTCGTGTTTGTCCAGTTTCACTTTAACCCAGCCCAATCAGTGTTGGTGTTGGAAGGAGAGGACGTGGACAGCATCAATACAGCCATGACGAAGGTCTCCTACATCAACTCTCGCCAGTTCCCCACGCCAGGCCTCAGACGGCTGCACATCTCCACGTCTGTACAGTGAGTTCTCAATAATTCAGTGGATGCAGTTTCAACTTTGTCATCTTTGAGATTAAGCAGAGTTTTCCTTTTCTGAAGAACAAATGGTTTTGGCTATTTTCCATAACTGTCTTTTTCTAAAAAGGTTTTGTTTATTAAGATTAGGTTCTGAGACCAAAGATTCCTGGGCAGATCTCTTTTGTCATGCCGGGTATATCTCTTCTACTTTCATGCATCACAATCAACCTAATGTCTTCATCACAGGCTTTGCATTTTGGAACAGGGATCAGGCAAAGCATTTAGACACAAGGTGAAGCAGTAAGGGGTAAAGGAGGGATAGTGTGTTTGAACAAAGTCTTCTACACCTGTTCTAGTATGTAATTTGATGCCTCGTTATTTTTTATTGCACATTATGAAGTTAATAACTCATAAAATTAAATAGCCACTCAAATAAGAAGTGTTGTGTTTATCATCATGACACTAAAGGTTGTTGCTGTAGCTGGAAAGTAAATCTGCGAGGACTTAGTTTACAGCCTCACAATGAGTTCTGCACATTTAACTGCTGCAGCAACAAATAATAATACAACAATTATGATTGTAGTCTTACATGGGAATTATATTCAAACACCAAGCATGGTATTAATACATTTATGCAACCTGTACAGTTACCTCCACACAGGGGTAGAGCTATACCCTAAAACCCCACCTTGTTATAGGTTGTGTATTTCATATTACCCCAAACCTTTTTTACAAGTTTGTTTGCTTGGATTTTTGAATAATCACTATCAGTTATAATTTCTTCACTGCACTTTTTATTTTCTCCCTCAACTGTAATACATCTGGAATCATCGTTCTCCACTGTACTTGCCAGGATATTATTGAAATAATAAAATAATCTCAGAAAACGACTCTTCTATAGATAGTTTTACAAATACATTTGATATCACCTTGAAGTTTTGTGGTGGAGCTTTGTAATTGGTTGAATTCTTACCATGGTTTACCCTCAACTACAGCTCCTGTTTTAACTTTACCTAGATTTTACATGAAAAACTTGTACAGTACCCTTTGGAGGCACAAAGCTAAAATGCTTCATGCTAAAACATTTAAACATTTTACGTTAAAAAATGTTAAAATACCACCACAGTCTAGGATTGTATATTAATTTTATGTTTAAAATTATAGCTTCATGCTGCAGATGGCAAGTAAAATGCTGTTCTGGGACAATACTTACACTTAGAGTTCTGTTGTGTCTCACAAAGGAACATCTTCAGAGAGAAAATCAGAAGTTATGACTTTACGAAACCAGGTTATCTGAACTCCCATTCATCACAAATAAAAGAACATTGTAGCCTATGTCCGTGAAACAAATTTAAAACTTCTTGTTGTTACTCCTTTTCACAGAGTTTGGATGAACTTGACATGAATTATAGAGTGAAGAATAGTCTTATTGCTGAAAAGCACACACTATTATTTTTATGACTTTTTTCTTTCCTTCTTCTAACCACTGATATCAAAATGCCTGCAAGCACTGCTGAAAAGGCTCAACTCAATTAAGATCACAAGTTATGAACCCTAACAACAGGAGCAGTTAAAACACAGAAGGGGTTATTAGAGGAAAAGGGTGTTTAAATCAGGGATGTAAATGTTCAGGGTAGCATCACGCAAAGATGTCATGTATATTTTAGCAAAGCTTTCAGTGGGCCAGTATGACACAGTGGGATTTTTTTTTCCAGGTGGACCACATACCAGGACTTCTAACACATACACACACACACGCACACACACACACACACACACATACACACACACACAACCTCTCCACAGATTCCAGCTTGTAGCCTAGTTGTAATTTGAAAAATGATTTTAGCTGTGTTTACCTGACTGCCAAATGACTCAAACTACAGCAGAGCTGAATGATAGCAGTACTTTGAATAGTTCTTCACTTTACAATGAAACACAGACCAATATTAGCACATTTAAGGGGCAGTGCTACCATTTTGTGGACCTGAACACAAGTACAGCATGGACCCTCCCGAGTTTTTATTTCTTTAAAGAAGTTTGCTGTTTTTTCAATAGTGGGTAACTACAAATAAAATCATGCATTGCTATGCTTTTGTTGTTCTTTTGCAGAGATTTTTTTTTTTTGTCTAGAACAGTTCCTTTTTCCTTTTTAAGGAACAGTGCAGAAAGAAACAGAATAAGCTTTAAGCTATAGTGCTGATGATCACCAAAAGGTACAGGAGTTTGTACATTAATAATGCTTTGATAGAGCATTTCTCTTGGATCTATGTGCTAATTGGGTTTAGTTTTGGAGAGAGTAACCTGCTGTATCCATGTCATGAGATCAGTCCACAAATGTGAGGGAATGATGGCTGCATGATTTTAAAGACACATAATTGAATATATAAATAACAAGCAATCTGTACATATAGAATTAAAAATATATTTATAAATTATATATATAAATAGTGTTTAAAGGTATAGGGGAGGATTTTCTTTTTCCGGGTGGATCATCAAAATAAGTGGTCCTCCTAATTGTCAATCATTCTGGTGATATCTTTACGTACGGCCGTCCTACATGCTCGTCCCTAGGCAGCTATCTTTTTCTGTGCATGTACACTTTCAGGTGTATATGTGTGGTGAGATACGGTCTTAGCAAATTATTGAAGCTCACCTTTCTCATAACAGATCCTACAAGAATTAGCTATTGAAAGCTCTAAATGCACAGGCAGAAAAAAAAATCTTGCTAGCAGATAGCTTGTTTATTGGCCTGTAACATGTGTAAGCTATAAAGATGCTTGTAGCTACAGAGATACACACATATTTGCATTCACAATCGTATTTACGCTTGTCAAAAATACAGTTTCACTTACAGGTGGTGAGTCTGACATGGTGAAAAAAGTTGCTAATCTTCTTTTGGAAAGTAAGCTGGTATGACCGATACACACAGCAACTTGTAAACAGAGAATGCACACTAGTCTTTTCAGAAATGAGGGAAAATCCTTCCCTATATCTTTAATATGGGTGGAAAATGGAGGAGTCTTCATGCCAGTTTACAAAAATCACAATAAATCCTCAAAAGATTAGGAAACATCTCAATATATAAGATGTATCCAGAACTCAACCATTTTTGTCCAAATCATATAGATTGTGTTTTTTAACATAATAATTAGCTATCTCTTTAAAGCTACTATTTTCAACAAAATAACGCTTTAAAATTAGACCTATCCATGAATCTAAGATATCACAGCCAGTGATAAGCACAGTAGTGTCTGGAGGTCTTTGTTAATCTGGTCATTCCATATATCTGACTTTTAGGGTGTCATTAATAATACTTCCTTTCAATTTTCACCCCTCTACCGTGGCTACCAAACATATTTTTTCGCTCTCTTCAGTCCGGTTGCCATTGGTAACCATGAAATAACATTGATCAGCTGGCTCATTTACTGTAAATACACAGCGACATTCATGCAGTGCTTTGGATGAGCTATTTAAATTGAATGTGGGCGTCTAGAGGGCAACGCATGAGATGGAACATTGTGTGGAAACTTTGAGGTTTATAAAAAAAAATGCTTGGTTTTATAAATGAGGATGTGTTTAGTGTCGCCATTTTCAGATTTTTGACCTAGGTCCCGTTTTAATATAGATGTAACTTAATGTTTTATAAAGTGATTTGATCACTCCATGTGTCATAAAGTATTTATTATAAACTTGCTTCTTTTTCTTCAGAAGAAACAATTAAGATTTAGTCAAAGCACAATCAGTGTTTTTTTTTTTTGACACAGCTGGTGTGACTTTTTCGGGATTCTTCTGTAAAAGATTTACATGTGCTGTGTCTGAAATAATGAATGTATAATAAAGTGTGAAGGAGGTATGAAATTGTGGCAGATGTTGGGGTTGACTTTGTCATCAAGCCATTGAACACGCAGTGAGATGCTAAAAATGGACCATTAGTGTAAAAACAATTAAACCATCAAAAACAAGCAGATGTACTTTCTGGAAATAAAGCCTGATGGTGTTTGCATGGACTCTTAACTGTCCCTGCCCTTGCCTTAGTTTTATTTTTTGTCCTGCGTCTGTTTGTGGGCTTTGAAATTTGCTTTGAACCCTATGAAATGTTTTTTACTCTGGCAGATCTTCAGGATGAGGACTCTCTCTCAAGGCTTTTCTTTTATCTGATCTATAAAAAACTGCCACATTTTCTTAATATCTTCAAACATATTGATCTAAGAAGTGTCTTTATGTCAGATATATACATAAAATAGGACTTTTTTTGATATTAGTGAAAAAAATAATAGGTGTCTCAGTTAGTTTGGTCGAACCAAAAACCTAATTAATTCATCCAGATTCATCCATTATTTCCTGAGGTTTACACACTACATTCAATCTCAAAAAGGTGTTTGTTTATTTTTTTACTTTTGGCAAATTAAAGGCTAACTAACTAGTAGATGTATTTAGTATACATTTTTTAAATTACAATCCAATTAGATCCAGAGCGCATCTCGGTCTGAGTCTAACATTTGATTCTGTTTTGTCTTCTCCTGCCTTCACACCCATACAGCTAGATTGTTTACCTTCAAAGGTAGGCCAGGGTCAGATCAGACACATGTTGTTTGATAAAATAAGACGAGCCTTTAGAACAACAAACGACGTTGTGCACCTCTAACCCGCTGGCAGCAAGATAAAGCTGGAAGAATCCTCTGTGCCCAATCTGCAAACTGAACATGTCTGCAGTCTATGATTAGGGAAATCTATAGATGCTTTTTTTTAAATCCTGATCGTTTTATTTTGTTTGTAAATAGTGTTGCTGGATTCATTGGTTTTATAACAACTGTACAGCCAAGTGAGGAATCATAAGTCTACAGTGATGTAGTGTTGCCTGTGTTCCCTTAGGCTTTGATGAAACAAACATATCTTTTTAGATTTGCATTTATGTACAATAAAACAACATTGTGCAACTTTTGGAAATCTATTGTATTCTGCTGAGAGATAAGGTCTCACTCTGTTGCACTTTACTGCTGCACTCATTTCTATTTATTTTACCATCTGTCTACCCTCTTAGTCCATGTGTATGCCAAAAAAAACAAAAAAAACTAAGTTGATTAATTGGATACTTCAGAGAAAACTACTAAAAGCAAATGATTTAAAGTAAAACTAAAAAATTTCAGAACATTTGGAAAGATATGAACAATTTCCGCTCATTTTCGTCAAAGAAACACCATCCATCCATTTTCTCCCACTTATGACATCAGGAGGGTTACTATGCGGCCGGTGCCTGTATCCGGCAGTCTATGGCCGAAAGGCGGGGTCCACCCTGGACAGGTCCCCAATCTGTCCCAGGGCATCACAGAGACACATGAAGGCATAGAACCATGCACACACTCTGACAAATAAGGGCGATTTAGAGATACCAGTTCAACCAGCAGTCATGTTTTTGGACTGTGGGAGGAAGCTGGAGCACCTGAAGGGCGCGGGGAGAACATGGAAACTCCATGCAGAAAGACCCTTGGTCGGGAATTGAACCTGGAATCTTCTTGCTACAAGGCAACAGAGCTATAAACTGTACCCCTGTGCAGCCCATCACAGCAACTCTAGTATTATAAATCTATCCATCCATCCTTCATCTGATCCCGCTCAGTCCTGTCAGGGTTGGGCCGGTGCCTATCTCCGGCTGTCTATGGGTGAGAGGCTGGGTACACCCTAGACAGGTCGCTAGTCTATTGCAGGAAAACACAGAGACAAACAGGACCAAAAACCATTCTTGTACACACTCACACCTGAGGAGAATTTAGAGAAGTCAATTAGTCATGTTTTTGGACTTTGGGAGGAAGCCGAAGTACCCGGAGAGAACCCACGCATTGAGAGAACATGCAAATCCATACAGAAAGACCAAGGCCTGGGAATCAAACCCAGAGCCTTCTTGCTGCAGGGCAATGGTGCTACCCACTGCATCACTGTGCAGCACCATCATAAATCTATGCTTCTCTTTAATGGGGACCCTAGCCCAAGACATTTCTAACAGTGTGCTTAAAGTGTATTTATAATACAACCCTTTAAGCAGTGTGCATTACTAAGCATCACTTAAAGTGAAAATATCAAGTTTAACTGTTTGCTTTCACTTAATGCTGTTATTTACTCATAGAAAATGTTCATGCAGAACAGATTCTATGGAGGACAATACTTTTGACATGACACCTACCACAATGTATATTGTTTGGTTTATCTTAAACACCCAAATATACCCAAAAGCTAAGAAGAAAAGAAGGCCCTGTTGACAGAACAACCATTACTTATCAGATCTGTCTTTTTTGCAAAAAGAAAACTTATGCTAAGAGAAATCCTCAGATAGTCCTGTTAGCAGCTTTCTGTAACAATGAAGCGGACACTGCAAACATGAGAAAGAACATCCTCATGTTAACCTACACATAAAATGCTTAGTGTGGTATAGTAATCCATGAGTTTAAAACTGGGTGTTTTACACTCAGGGATAAAAGGATTAAGTGTATAAAATAAAAGTCATATTGAACCCGTTTTTTAACTGTTGGTGGCAGGTTACCCCTCTGATTATCTTGTTTACTATGTTTGTTTTTTCTTTTTATTCATAGGTTGTTGTTTTTTATAATTTGATGCATAGGGTCAGAAAATTACGTTTTTTTTGTTTTTCTTGAGATTGAGGTGACGATTATAGAAAAATAAAATTATTCATAGGTTTGAGGAAATGTTTTATCTAAAAACTAAATCTGTAAGGATTACAGATCTAATACCAAAGAGAGCCTCGATAGGACCTTTAAATGTACATCTTCTCATGCAGTAAAAAGGTTTTGGCAGGGGTAACATCTGCTAAAATTAGCTTTACAATGTTTTCAATTTTTCTTTTTGTAACTTTTGTAGTACTGTATCTATTCTAGAAATTACCCTTAGAATTTTTATTTTCAAAAATAGGTGTTTTTTTTTTGTTAAATTCTAAATTAGAACAAAAAAGTGAAGAAAACCCTAAGTGTGTATGCACGAGTATGCTTTAACACCTCACCTGTCCTTCTGTCAGGTGTTTTGGAGAGGATACCTGTGTCTCTATCCCAGACATCAAGGCAATGGTTATGGTGCTGCCACCAAGTGAACCCACAATCACCATTTCAGGATCCAAGCAGCTTGTCAGACCAGCCAGTGACCTCCGCAGCCCGCTGGGTGTGGCGCCCTTCAAAGAGCTTCGGATCACTAGTACAGTAATGAAGGGCGACAGCTTTGGAGGATGTGAGTGGCCGCTCCTCTCAGCTTTTAAAGGATCGCTTTTTTCTTAACAGCTTGCTCTAATGTCTCAGTTCATCAACTTTACACACTAACTGCTAACTTTTATCATTCCAAGCTGTTTTTTTTTCACTCATATTACTTATAATGTGGTGTCTGTGTGTGCAGTCCACCGACCTGGGGTGATGGAGCTAATGCATAACCTGGACTACTGTGATGTGCTTGTTATCGGAGAGGAGTTGGAACCAGAGAGAGAGAGCCTGGAGATTCACCACAGTGCTTTACTGGGAAAACACCTTGATGCCACCAATTCCACCTCTGGAATATCAATATATGGTAGATATGTTCATTTCACAGCACTTCTTAACCTTAAAACTCAGAATATGTTTGTTATAAATGTTAACATGGATCTGGAAAAAGATCTCTTTAACTGCGAATCAGGAAATAGGCAGAAAATCCCTTTAGATTTTTTAAAACGTCTGTGGAATATTGATGGTTGTTATTGAACGTTAATGGTTTTTCTCATGCCATATTTCTACTGTTACCTCTAACACTGCGAGACTAATTTATGCAAAACAATATAAAATAAATAAAAAAAACAATTTTTTATGTTCCAAAGTGTTCTGTTAACTTTATAGCTTGGTCCACATTTAGAAAATCAGTAATCATTTAAAAGCCTTGTTGTTTGCTTCTCCAGACATTTTGACAGAATCTCTAAAAACAACAATAAATTCTTTATTTTCTAATAAAGTGTAGTTAGAAAACATTTGGAAAACTAAATAGCATATTTTAGACAGCTGCATCTTTTTACAGGTAGAATGACTATAATAATATTCCCTCACTATCCTTCACCTTTAGCATTTCTCTCACTAAAATCTGTATCAATTGTGGGCAACAAGGGATGGTCAACCTGTTCAACTGATCTGCTGAGATTGAAATTCATCTATTGAAGGATAATTTCTGACTGTCCCCAGGTGTGGACTCCATGGCCCACTATGAGCAGGTTCTCAGACAGTTACGCTACAGAAACTGGAGACCTGGCTCTCTAACAGAGAGAAGGTTCAGACTAACCTGCTCTGAACTCAATGGACGTTACACCAGTAATGAGTTTAATCTGGAGGCAAGTTCGGGTTTTTACATAAACCTACATCTTTTTTCATTTTCTTTGTTTTTATGTATTTATCACACAGTGTCATAGGTACCTTGTCTTGGTCTGTTTTTTTGGGAATAACAGCTCTTTGTTCCTGCTTCTTTAGGTCAGTGTTCTTCACCACACGGCACCCATGGAACATGTCAATCATATGGCTGCACAGGCTCAGTACATGAGACCCGTCCATCACCCGCTAATGATTCACTCACTTAACTCACACATGTCAGGTAAGCCCCGAATAAAGAGGTGGTTTTCTGCATCACTTGTCTAATGGCACCCTATCTTAACCTTATTGGTTGGATTGAACAAATTTTCCTTTTCTCATCAAATGTATTACAATTAAAAACAGTTATGCATAAGATTATTACAGTGGGTGCATTAAGGAACTCATTACTCTTAGGAAGGTTTGCCCTAAAAATCAAATAGTTTGGTATTTGAAGCCTCCAAAAAGGATTGTAGAGGATTTCATGTACAGCTTTTCCCTAGCAATAGGAAATAGTAAATTACATTTAAAACAAACGCAAAACATTTCTGGTTTTTGGTTCTCCAAACAAATTCACCCTAAAAGCAGACAGCCAACGTGTTAAAGGGTCTTTGAAAACCCCTGAGATATCATCCTGACTCCTACACCAGGCTGTTGCTGCTGCTGATATTTATAGTTTGTACAACGTAGACTCCCTTTGGTCTAAGAGATTCCTAGAGGCCAGGCTAAAATTAGCTAGATACAAATGAAGACAAACATCATGAAGGAATCAGATGAGTCTAAAATTTAATTATTTGGACACCAGGACAGAGCACATGTTTCCTTTTAACTAAATACAGTATTCCATGAAAATGATCATCACACCATCTGTGAAGGATACAGCTGCAAGTTTATTGCCTCCAAGATGCTTTGCTGCAGCAGCATCTAACCAGCCCACCATTATAGAATCAGCTGGGATTTCTTCTATCTGCCAGAGGGTCATGGGGGGAAATGTGACACCATCTATGGAATAGAATTAGGCTGAAACAGAACTGGACCCTGCAACATGACAGAGACCTAAAACATGGCAGCAAATTCACAGGCTGACCAATAAGAGAAAAGGCTTAACTATTGACGGATCATGATGTCACTGAGGTCTTGCAGAGTAACTTCAAATGCAAACAACCCCTCACATGTTATAACTGGTAGAATGCAACTAGCAGCATTTCATGGACATTAATAAAGTTCATTGTTATTTGTTTTTACTTATGCATTAATTTAGCATACTCTGGAATTCTAAATAATTAAGTAGGGTTATTAATGCACATTGGGACTATAACAACTCAGTGAGGGGTAGTGACTCCTCGTTTTAATATCATGCATAATGGATAATGGTTTCCTGTAACTTACAGAGGGAGGTTTAGTGGGTTACTGTTGCTTAAACATTAAGCCAGTGTATCTTGGTGCAGTTAGTCTGTTAGTGAAAACTAGAGTTATGCTGATAGCCTATTTGTTTATAGCTAAGAATAAACATGCCCACTAGAATGGGAAATAGTTTAAAAAGCAGTGTTGTTCATTTAGAGGTTAGATCTTTAATATGTACCAGAAATGGTGAAGAACCTCTAAGGATGTATATGAATAAAAGGTTAGTTTATGTGCATATAGTTTCCTTTACTGCAGTCCTATACACGTCTCTCACAGCCTGATAAATAGCTGGCGCACTAACCTCCCAGCCAGGATTTCCAGAGAGGGTACAACCAATCAATAACTAAAAGATGTGGTTTGCAGAGAAAAAGTGAACAGCTGATATTCCAGCTACTTGCTCTTTGAAGAGCTCAGTCTTGTGTAACAGTCCTTTGTGCATTCGAGAGTGATGTTGATTCTGTGCGTGATGTATGAATCTGTTTCCACTGAACCTTGTCCGACTTATCTCATAATCCCCAAGTCTTCAGCCCCAACCAAGCATAAACACTTGTTTTTTTTGTTTGTTTGTTTTTTTTCTTCAATTTGGTCTTTTTCTACATATTGAACAACAGTTCAAACAGTTGGATTTAAAAAGTACATACATTATGCAACTCCATCCTAGTAATCTTATTTATGATAATAAAGTAATGCAACACACCCAAAGGAAAATATAATTGAGTTATGCCACTAATTTCATTTTGTGTGTGCAGAAATTATGCCCTTCTTTTCTTCACTAGGTCCAGCTCCTCCTGCAGCCACAGTTGTAATTGTGGTGTGTATCGCCGCCCTTGTGATCATCGTGGTGATCGGGATCTACAGGATCCATGCCGCACATCAGGAGGGGTCCAGAGATGATGAGGATGAAATTAAAGATCCAGAGTCAGACTGGGAAAGCTCTGGACTCAACATCACTGTCAATCCCATGGAGGTAGCTGGGACTATTTCAGCTCTCCAGAACGCTTTGCATTTTTTACTGATATGATGACTAAAATGCGTATCAGCCATGATTGGATTTGGGAGCTGTGTTTTCTTTTTTTTTCTTTTTTTTGTCTAGGACATAAGAGGACCCCAGGCGCACGGAAAAGCTGTGAGAGGAGAAGAATGTGAGGAGGAGGATGATGAAGATGATGCTGAGTTGGTGGGAGGCATGACGATGGTTGAATCAGACAGCAGCGATGAAGAGGAAGAGGAGGAAAATAAGGGAAGAGGAGAGGTTAATGGGAGGAAGCAGAAGGGAAAACCTGAGTGGGACAGTTCATGTGGAACATACTAAGCACACACACACGTACACACACATTTCTACACACACACACACAGTGGTTTTATCTCTTCCAAAAACATGCACACCTACACTCTTAGTCAGCTACAACACACAGACAAACACACAGACATTTAAATTCCCTAATCAAATAAATTAGAATCTTTTGCTGGAAAAATACACAGAATCCTCCCATGTTGCAGTTTTTAAAGAAATGTCGCCATCTGCTGGGCAAAGGGAAACATTCGTCACCATTCAGTCAGCAGCAGTTCCAGTGCTGGAAATCATTAAGTGTTTTTCATTATTCACAGCACATTCAGTGAGTTAGATCATTTATCAACACATTAAAAAGCACATGTGCCATTTCACCATCATTTCGTGTGCAGACTGTCTGAGTTTTTCTTTGAAAACATAAAATAAAACTAACCTCTTGTCCCTACATTTAGTGCAGTGTATCGCAAAATGATTTAGTAGTTGAACTTTTCCACATTTCAATATGTTACGACCACAAACATTAAAGTTTTCTTCTGGAATAATGTCTGGTTGACCGACATAAAGTTCTGTATAATATTAGAATGGAAAAACATGAGTGCTTTTTCATATTAAAATCTGAAAAACATTTCTCTTAACTTGCAGGCAGCCTCCCTGAGTCAATACATTTCTAGAAAAATCTTTTTGCTGCAGTTTCAGTTGGGCTAGGGCCTTATCTTCCAGGATTCTAAATAAAGTGCACTAAATTGCACATGCAAGAATGGTGTGTGGTGCATAATTTACAAAGATTGCTGCACAAATATTAAGATGTGCAAACTGGTTTGGTTAAGCCCATAAAAATGAGCAGATTGCATGCTGGGCCATTCTAACACATGAAAAGGCTTTGGTGTAAATGACTCTACTGTAGCTCTAGCTGTTATAATACACGTCATTGTCTCCCTGGAGGTTAAACACACACCTAAATTTCTGTCCTTTTGCAGACTAACTGTTTTTTCTTTCTTTATTTTAATCGAGATTCATCTTCCAAGCAATGATTACCACTCTCTCTGTTCTTCCTGATGCAAAGTATCCCCAAAGCATTATACTATACCCACTATGTTTTCCCTGGTGTGCTCAAGCTGATATGCTATACTGTAGAAGTTTTTCTCTGTTTATTTTGTATTAGATAGAAAGTTTAACTCTGGTCTTACTTAGACTTAGGACATTTTAGGACATCTTTAGAAATAACTTAGGAATAAAGTTGACAGTAAACAAGCTTATCAGTTTTCTTCCTTAAACCTGATAAGCTTATTTTTAGGACTGAAAACTAACAGGTGTAGAATGATCTGGAAAAAACCTAAGTAGCCTACTTAGAAATGAAGGATGAGACCTGATTTGATGAGGAACTAGGCACAAAGACTATGACCATATCACAATATTTTCTTCTTTACTAAACTATTTCTATGGGCACAAATTGTAAATAAAACCGTAAACTCAGCTTAATCCATTAAGCGTTCACAAATATTATTGTTTACAAGTAAGCAGAGAAAAAAAAACTTTCTCATCCATAAATGTATTAATATACAATATCCATACAGATAATGTTTGCCCTGCACTATCTTAATAAACAGACACATATCACCAGATTCTCCCTCCTGAGCTGAGGTTCTCTGCAGCTCCTCCAGCTTTCTCCATAACTAAATGCTTTTGCCTACCCTTTACATTTATGCGCTACTTTGGGTTAGTAAATACCTCTTTGCTCCCCCCCCCAAAAAAATTTATTAATTAATAAGTACATACAAGTTTGTGGTTGCAACAGGACAAAGCATGAACAAATTTACTGTCTCTAAATACTTAAGCAATCCCTTCTGATTCCTTTTGTATTGTCTTTCTAACCAGACAGTCTGTAATTCAGATGTATCCATACATGTATTCACGGGTTAATATATGCATTAACATTTTAGACAGAAATAATAACTGGATCTAGATATTCTGTACGGCTTAGCGATGTTGTTGCTCAGTGTTTATCATCCTCGACTGTTGGCTCGCACTTCCTTCCTCTCCATAAGCAGTGCTATGGTTCTGTGGGCTGCACATTAAAGAAAAAATGGTGTCTCTCATTAAACACATTTCTCATTTGTTGTGCATTGCATACGATTTACATGCAGTGAATGATAGATTATGTATTGCAGGTAATTCTCTCTCTGAATAGTGTCTTTTTATGACACCGGGTTACTGTGTACAACTTAAAACTTCTATGTACATTTTACTTTTACTATTCATCATAGAGAGGTCTTAAAATAGCAGATGAACCAAAACCGATCTAATAATCATGACTTCCTGTTTTTGTATGAGCAACATGTCAGCTGAAATTATAAATTACACAAGACTTTTAGATGGAAAAGCAGTACTTCCAGGCCTCATCATCATCATCATCATCATCCATCACCCCCCTGCAGTAAGGTTGAACCCTAACAAGCGTTGAAAGATTTTTATTTTTGACTCGGATTGAGTTTAAAGGAAATATGTAAAAGTAAAATTTACTTCTAAGAGTAAGTGAGGGGATGATCTGCAGTCATGACTGAGAGGTAACCAGCCTAGCTATCTCTCTGTATCATGTGTGTTTTGTTTTCAGCCTGCAGTGATCAGAAGTTTTCACACACTGACCGGTATTATAAATAATACATTTAACTCTGTACTTACAGCCTAAATAGTTAAAGATTGCTACAAACAGGCTTGAATTGGAAGGCAGACAGACTTTTAGTTTTTTGAAGATGTTTCCACAGCTATCCAGGATTTTTTGTCAATTCTGTTGGCTCGCACCAGAGCAATCTCTTATTGGAATGCTGATGTATTGCAGCAGCATGGAGGTCCATCCTTCTGCACACATTCCAAGTCAGATGCAAATCAAATAGCCGTCCTTTGTTCTTCTGAAATGTTGGAGCCTTTTGTTGTGCATGGGCTATGTGATTGGCCTTTTGAATCATAATAAGAGGCTTGTATAATATTGTTTTCTCAGCAAGTTGCAGATAAAATACAAACATGTTGTAACCATTAAAAAGCTTCCAGTTTAATTCGCCCTGCCTGCATATTCAACCTCCCTGCCCCCTGAAAAAAACACCTCGAATAAATCAAAATGGCCAAATAAAAAGTAAATATAAATTAGTGACCAGAATAAACAATAACATCTTGGATTTTCAATCCAGCAGTTATTATAATTACACTTTATATGCTTCACTGGCTCTCAGTCTTACTCACCAAGGAGTGCAGCTTTGATATTTCTAAAGTTACTGATGCTTGTTTAAAGGGGAAAATTGATGTTAACATCTTTGGACAGTTTACGTCTCAAAAAGTCCATTTGGCTTTGAAAATTGTTTTTGTTTTAAATAAGGAGCAACCCACAGAACACATTAGGCATCGGTTTTTTGAAGGAGTAACCCTGCATTACAGTGAACCTCTTCTTTGAAATCCATGATGTCCCCCATTTAAAACCTCCAAACTAAACCTATCGTAAAACACTCTTGTTGTGCAGTCCTCAATCTGTTTATATCCCTGCAGCCACGAGGCAACCAGAGCCATCCCTTACTAGTGACACATTTAAACAATCCTACAGATTAAGTGTCCAGTATGTAGAGTTAACCCCACACCGCAGCGGTGGAAAAAGAGCCAGAGCTGCGGTTTGGTTTCTCCTCCTCACCTGTGATGTGTGCGTTCTTCCTAACAGACATGTCCATCTGTCCTTTAAGCACCTGTGATCGTAACGTCATCATTGTAAAACAACTGCCCCGTTTCCTTTGTCATGTTATGCTCCTGAAACGTTAAGGAGATTCTTTTGCATATAAAATGAAACCCTGTAAAAATGTTTAAGACAATTATTTTATATATCCGTTTCCTTTTTCTTTTTGTAAACTTAATAGTTGGGATTTATCTCTATCTAGCGGTCATCCCACTGCTTTCTGTATAATGATCAATAAAGACATGTTTTAGACTCTACTCAGCTCTGCTTTGTGTTCCTGTGCTGCATTTACACCCATCTGTTTGTAGAAATACTTTAAAACCACAGAATGCATGAGCCGTTATCACATCCATTTGCAAGCTTTCTGAAATTCACATCTTGACATTCTAAGTACTTTTTTATGGGTGTTTATGATAAATTCACATTTATAAAGAAAATGTAATTTGAATTTCTTCTAGCATCTGTAGCAGCGTTTCTGAGCTGGTGAGAAATTAAACCTATTGGCTGTTCTAGCTGTTTTTTAACCAACCTTTTTGGTAAGAAGTAAAAAATCAGAATCAGTAAAGGAAACATAAAACTGACTTTTCTTCAAGAAAGTTCTGTCTAAAATCTATAAGCACTGGTGTTTTTGGTATTAATGTAGATTACTGTAATAAGAGCTAAATGTCAAAGCTATTTTTAGGGGCAAAGGGTAATGTCAAAGCAGATTTCTACCACTTTAAAAAAATCTATTAATAATTTATTAATCAATTACATTTCATGTCTGCACTGGAAAATCATGAATATTTTTTTGTGAACACGGAGATATTTGGTGCTGTAGCATTAATCATCTTAAATTATTTCCTGCAAGAGCAATGTTTTGTTATGATGAAAAAAAAACATATATTCTAGCTATTTAGTTATGAACCATTTACATTGCCATCTTTTTCTTGTGCAATAAACCATGATAATAGTTTTGGACATTGAAAATCAATGTCCATGCTTTTTATTAACCATGTCCATTGGGGGAGTAGCATAAAACTTTCGCTCTGCAGGTTGTCTCCCCTACAACACCTCCCCTAAGACAGTATCACATGACACAAGAATTGTGCCTTTGCCCCCCCATGGTATTTGAGGATAAGAAAAACACACCACACAGGATTGCTTCCTCTTTTCCGTGATGCTCCGGGATGTTGACATCGGAGAGATGCCAGCATGGAAAACCCAGGCCCAAGGTCCAGCTCTCCAGCGTGACCAATGCTAAGTCGTGATGGTTGACATTGCAGAACCGTGCTACTACATGACATGACATGTTTGCAGCAGTCCTCTTTGAGTTTCAGAGAGAAAATACAGGTTGAAGGTCGACAAGGTCATTTAAGGGTTAAACAAGATACAGACAAAAAAAAATCCTCAAATCTTTTAAAAATAGATAGTTCCTCTGTGACTTATTGCTGCCCCAGCTGATACAACAAATGGAGTCTTGCCATCACTGCCACTGCTCTCCGTGTGGATGTAGCCAACTGCTGATTATGGTTTCCCTTTGGAAGGCTGAACAGAACCAAAGACTTCTCCCAGCTGAAAAGAAAACCTAGTGTTGCAACTTACATGTGAGCAAAAACAAAAAACAGTTTCTGTCACTGTGCAGATTAGGGAGCTAAAAGTGCCACATTGTTTTAATGGTGAGCAGTTGTTTTCTCATGATGAAGGCCTTTTAGCTGAAACAAAACAACAATGTTCTATAGTCCTTTAAACTGCATTTAGGAGTTTAAGGTGAATCTGTCTCCATGCATTGAATTCAGAATGTAGATACAATTACACAACATTTTGTTATTACACCATAAGGATTTCAATGTTTTATGCTGATGATTACCAATTGATTATACGCCATTATTATTATTACCATCATTATTATACACCACATCTATTAAAAATGTTTTATCCGTAATCTCATCATAAATCTTATAAAGCAAATTAAGCTATTAGGTCATTTTGGTATCGAGACAATTTAAACAGACTGTAAAACGGAAATATAATGGACTTTGTTTGATTTTTTTTACCCCTTCTTTAACTGTGTTCAAGAAATTAATGAACATATTAGACCTTACATTGACCCCAAAGTTAAAGCCCTATGCAGGGTTCTATAGACTGCTTTTAATATGAATGAATCTATTAACTGTTCAGATTTTCAATAGAAGAAGTGTTGCTGTGCTGCTTTTAGTTATGCTGAATGTTCATTTCTGTGCTTCCCGCTTCCCCGAGGAGAGAAAAACACAATCGGTTAATTAGTAGCTTAATGTTGCTTTTTAACCGATAAGCACTGCATGTTCAATAATGCTAAAACGGACCTTGGAGAGCCAACAATGCAGTTAATAGCTATTGACTTGGTTGAGCCTTTAAGCTGCTGAAAAGCGGTTTTTCTTTGCTCAGACATTTCTTTCTGCGGCTTATTCCATTGTCTTTTTAAGAAAATCCACAAATTACATTTTTATTTGCCTTTTTAAAAGATTATTTATTGAATAATTTTTTTTTCATCTTGGCAACACCTTTTTCTCCAGCTCTTTTAGCAGTAAACGATCATGAATCACCAGCCCGCAGAGGGGCCTGAGTCTCTTAAGGCTTTTTAGTGACTGAGATGTGGTATTTTATTTTTTCTCACCATTTACTGAAAGCATAAATGCACAAAGTTGGAGCCTGGATAGAAAATCCTTTCTAGATGGTTATAAGAGAGCGCTGGAATGATAAGGATACATGCGCCCTCTGATGTAGCTGTAATAAAAACCTGACCAGTAATTACATGTAGGAATATCCTGCAAAGCTAAAATTATTTTTCAAAGCATTTCCAACACTTGGACCTCTTCATCATATTTGAAACTCTTGAAAAACCTGCTGTGCAGTGTAAAGATGTTGATAAAATATTTTATACATTCTTTATGTAAAATACAAAAAGACAGTGGAAAAAATGTTTTTACTTTGAATGTACAAATGTACATGTATGATACATACAATATTACTCCAGGAAAACAGAATTAAAGGGAGGAAACAATAGAGTGCAGAGCAGGCTCAACAACAAATGTAGGCAAAATTAAAACAACTCCATTTTAAAACTCTTGCCTTTTCTCATTAATTCGGATTTTAATAGTTGATCATGTAAACAAACCAAAAAGGAAAACGTTTTTTTTTTTTTTTACTTCTACAGATGTTAATGTTTGGGATTGTGAACTGACGGTTTTAGTTTGTGTTTTTTGTAAAGTCCAGGTTAACTTCACCAAATTGCAGCTTTTATTGTTTTTCAGGCAACTACTTTTGTGGACCCAATCAAGAGTTAAACCTGTCTCAATTCAATTCCAATTCCATCAACCATCTGGTTAGCTGAAATGACACGGTGCAAGGTGATACAGTTTGTAGCGTTGTTGGCTTGCAGCAAGAAGGTTCTGGGTTTGATTTCCAGCCTAGGGTCTTTCTGCAGGGAGTTTGTATGTTCTCCCCATGCATGTGAGGATTCTTTCTGGGTACTCTGGCTTCCCCCACAGAAGTTAAGTTAATTGGCTTCTGTATATTTTCCTTATGCGTTTGTGCATGGTTGTACGTCTCTGTGTGATGCATTGCTTCAACACACTGGTGACCTGTTCAGGGTGTACCCTGCTTTTTGCCCATAGATAGGCACAGGCCCCACCTCAACCCTGAGGGAATAAGCAGAAGATGGATGAATCCGTGAAATGATATGAACATCATACTAATTTGGGACATTTTTTGCATTAGATGACAGATTGTGTCCTGGGGTATTTCAAATAATCTGACCAAGGCGTTACAAAGTTCCTGGACAGACTAATGTGGAACCTAGTGTGTCAGCTGGACCTAACCTGAATGTCAAAGAGAAGTTCAATTGAGTTTAGAACCCTCTGCAGCAGCAAGGTGGATCTAGGGATTTGGTCCTGATATCTCATCAGGTTATCCTGTTCACTCTGTTTGTCCCTTCATGGACAGGGACAAAAACAGACCCATTATCAAACCAAATTATGATGAATTATGCTGCAGGCAGCATAGCTTGACTGCAGACAGACCCTTTCGTGTCTTTGCCCATCGCTGTTTGAAGTAGTACAGAGAGCATGTTTTTTTATTTTTAAACTGTCATTAGGTAGCGCAATATTACTCAAAGTGAACGCTCCCCTCACAGACATAAGAACTGGAGTGACATTACACTCCATTTGATCCCTTATGTACAGTAAGCTTTTTCTTGAGGTGTTTATTTGTCAGGTGATACTGACGCTGGATGAAGTCTCTTCGTTTTCATCCCTCCCACCTTTTTTTTTTCTTTTTCTCAAGTTGAGGACTATATTCAGGTTCTATTCAATTTCTAACAAATCCGTGACTTTATGAAAGTGTCATCTTTTCCTGGCTTTAAGTCTTTCTACATTCTAGCTGCTGGGACTGATGGGTTTAGTTGTCTGCTTTCAGTCAGGCTATGACCTGTTGAGCTCAGCAGCTAGAATAATTTTACCTCTTTAAAGCAGATATTACATTTAAAGGTATAGAGGATGAACTTTTATTTCTGGGTGGATCATCTAAATAAGCAGTCCTCCTAATTGTCAATCATTCTGGTGATATGTTTACGTAAGGCCATCCTACGTGCTCATTGTGTTAGCCATCTTTTTCTGCGCATGCACACTTTCAGGCGTATATATGTGGTGTGCTCCGGTTTCAGCCAATCATTGAAGCTCACCTTTCTCACCACGGTTCTTTAAAAAATGGCCGATGGTCGTAAGAGACAACATGTCTACGGAGTGTATGAGAAGAAAAGAAAGGCCTCAGAGGAGGCAGATATATCCCAGAATGCTTTGCACGGAGAGCTCTCCTCACAAAGCATTATGGGATTTGCTGTTACAGTGGCTCATTGTTGCCATAGATTGTCGCTACCCGACAGCTGCGACTAAAAACAAAGATGGCGCAGGCACCCCACAGTGGAGGAGGAGTTACGTGACCAACGGGGAGCAAAAAGCAGTGATCATCAATCCGAACGGTAAGTTAACTGAGTTCGCTATGAAGTCCACTATATAGTCCCCGCTCTATATAGTGATAGATGGATTTAGGGGTTAGGGTGGACGTTCCCGCATAGTAAGCTTGTACGAGCTATGAGAACAGCAACTTTTAAACAGAGCGTGCACGAGGAGAAGTGGGCTTGTGTATTCCTTTACAGGGTTGTGCCTGTGCATTTTTTTTTTAAAGTGGAGAGGGCGGGTCTAAAAAATTTGCAAAAATCCTTCGCAATACCTTTAATCTCTAGCTTTAAGTTTTTATTTATGGAATGAAAAAATGATTGCTGTTGCACCAAACTGAAGATTATAAAACCTGGAGCAATTTAAAAGTTCAATTAAGACTTTGTGATAAATTTTCATTTAAGCAGTCTGGAGCAATACAGGCTGGTACAAATTGATATGCAAGAACCATCATGTAACCTGGGCTGAATTTAATTGTGGCCTTGTTATTGCATTTACTTCGTAAATAACAATGAAACTTTCAGACAAGTTATTTTGTTATCTAAAGAAGGGAATTAAATTTTGCTCTGCAGTTATCTTCTGGGCTGCCTTACCTGTAAAAGGGATCATGTAAAAATGATGTGTGGGTCTGGGAGTGTGTGGGAAGGACAAGCTGCAGACACAAGATGGAAGTCTATTAGATGAGGTGAGCCTGACCTGCTCATGTTCTGATCTTTCAGCTGGAAACTGCATCAGATGTTCCCACTCCGATAGATTAAAGTCATTTGCATCGTCTCTCCTGAATGCCTTGTATTTACCTCAGCAGGTGCTCATGACAAGCGAGGCAACTGTTGTTTACTGCAGAATTAACATCAGCAAACAAGGCAGTCAAATTTACAGCCTTGTTTCCCTTAAATTACCATGTACTGTATGTTAAAATGCACTGAGGCAAACATAATACATGCATCTTTCTGCTGGAAAATATAGAATTTTCCTTGCATTGAACAGGCTGCTGTGGTTTGCTCTGCATAACGATGAGCATCTTAGAAGGGAGTTTATTATGTTTGAGTTTATTAAGTGAAAGCATAAACAGGCTGAAAGAAAAAGGCAAACAAGTATTTCAATGTCACTTGGCTTTTATTCACATTTCATATTTCTGTGTTTTTGATTCCACTAAAATCCTGAAATGGTCCCATTCTCCTCATCATAACCAGTAAAAACAGAAGGTAAGACCATTACAAACACAAAATTATATTAATAATAATTCAAATAATGACAATAATAAAAGCAGCATTGATACAAGTCAGGTTTCTGTCTCCCTTCATCCTCAGCATCGCTTTCATAAAACCACCTGAATGTCAAAAACACACAGTTAGCTTGTGATAAATAAACACTGTCCATCCTTTCCTTTTCAGATGGAAAAAGCCTTTATAATGAACCAAAACAAAGTTAAAAAGTGACTTAAGCCATTTTTAAAGGAAGTAAAACATGATTGGTCTTGTGGTTGTGAACTGGTCATCTACATTCTAGCTCCTTCCAACAGCACGCCTGCCGTGCCTCTACAGCCAGGTTCCTAGGTCCTGCTACAGCTTTTTTCTAAAGATCCATTCTAGCTGATCTGATCTCCTGTGGAAGAGAAAGCAGTCGTGTGGAGAGCAGAAACACACGCTGTTTGCTACCAGTGAGCTACAGCAGGGTGCTACAGACAACAGCCGGCGTCTCTTTGTGGCATGCAAGCACAGGTTCCATGGCCCTGCAGCCCTCTCTACACCCCATGGCTCCCGCTGAAACACTTTGGATGTGATCTGACATTGTTGTAGATGTGTTAGTGTCATGTGAAGAATGATTCTAGAAGCAGTAAAACACTAGATTAACCGCTAAGGGTATATTTGTCCAAACCGGTCTTGCAGCAAAGCCCCTTTCAGACATGAGTAAAGGAAAAGTCAGAACTACACTTCGGCTCTTTTGTCTTATTATCGCAGTAAATGTCCCACGGATGCATTCTTCTGAGATTTATTTTGATCCGCATTAAATCTGCTCATAGTTCTTCAGTTATCTAGGTATTAAGTTTAAAAATAAAATGTTATGATAAAACAGATTAAAGGGAGATTTTTTTTCACACATTTAACATGTTAAAAGGTGAGATGTGTTGGTAGGTATGAATCTTCTCTCTAACTAAACATAAACGCTATATTCTCTTACCTCCACCCAATACGGTTAGGCTAACTTTTACCTGTGTCCAATACACAGGTAAAAATAATAATCCAATGTTATCTTTAATAGGGTGAGTGATGATTCTGTCTGCTGACAGACAGAATCAAAGAGGGAAAAAAGGCCACATCTTGCTGCCAAAGTTGATAAAAAGTCACAAACTCATTTTGCTTTTTTAAAGTAAAAGAAGGGACATCTGGAAATGTGTTAATAAATACTAAAAGTTGACAGAGCATAAATTTTGGGACATTATCAAATCTGAATGCCTGCTTAATACTGCATTGATTAAAAACTATGAACAGACTGGTTAATATGGGAATGTGATGTTTAGAATGGAATGGAAAGGCTTTAATTTGACTGTAACTGTATTTAGAACAGGCATGTTTTAAGATAAACTTGTACAACTCTACAAATTTATCATCATATAGATTTTAAGTTGCATGATTTGAAAAGATAATGTATTAAAATATTAGAGCTTCACCAAAAAAGTTATGTGAACCTAAACACTAAGGAGGATTAGCCGTGTGTTAGATGTCTGAAATGGGCTTTACTCTCTATCAGTGTTGTATTTGACAAACTTACACCCTGTTCTGAGCTGTACACACACCTTGCAGCTGTGTGTTGATGTAATATGTGCAAGCTGATGGGTATTGATATAGTCAATCAAAAAAAAAAAAAAAAAAAAAAAACATCTTCAGTGCTAAAATCCTTATAGACATGTGGAGTCTCCCACCGGCCACCTGTGCCGGCATGAATGATGAACAGACACCAGCTGCAATGATATGGTCACTGAGTGTACGTCAGAAAGGCCTCCATGGATGGGATTAGTGTGCTTACTTTGTCCTGTACTTCTTATTGTCACCACTAGATGGCGATGTTTGCCCTCGTCACCTGACAGCACTGTGCCATCAGAGGATGGGCTTTCAGTCTGGATGAAAGAGACACTGATGTGACGCAGTCATCAATAATTTAGTTTCAAGTCTAAAGCCAAAAAAAGCAGCCTAAAATAAACAAAAAAAAAGAAGCTGGTCCGATTGTTTATCTGAAAGCCTGAACTACCCTGCAGCTCCTCTGCCGTCGTCCTTATCCGTCCTTGTGCGGATTCGTGAGAGCTGCGGTGATCCAGTGTGGACGTTCTTCAATCAATCATCCCCTCTGTGCGACCTCAAGTTCACCCTTTCATCGTCCATCAGCAGACTCTCTGGTGGCCTGCACTGTGTCCTTGTTGTTACAGTTGGATCTGCTGGTGTCAGTCACTGGTACTGGAGGTAATTTTTGAGGGACTGAGGGAGAGGGAGGCTCTCGATTTCCTTGAGTCGCTCCCGACCTAACGCCAGGCGGGCCGCACGTCGACACAGGTCCATGAGAGGCAGGGGCTCAGCTGAGGAGAGGGGAGGAAACAGAATATTATAAATCCACAACATATCTTCATATGGGTCAAATAAATGAAAGAAAAACACAGGGGCTCTTTAATTATTCACACGCATTAATTCATTACACATGTTGCTAATGACTTCTGAGGTAAAGCAAATCATTGTGACTAAATTACACTGAAAACAAAAGCAGACCAAAAGTTTTTCCTCTGGTGATCCAGAGGAATTGCCAAGGAGAAAACAGACAGTGGAGGCAGGATGATGCTTTATGAAAAATTCACTGAAATAGCCTCCAGTTATTAGCAGGTGCCTGATATTAAATTCTATATTCTCCTCCTTTATTTTATTCCAAGGTCAATGGATTTAATCAAGATTTTATACGGTAGTTTAACATAATAAAAGGTCTTCAGATGATTTTAAAGGTATAGTGGAGGATGTTCTTTTTCCAGGTGAATCATCTAAATATAATAAGTTGTCCTCCTAGTTCTCAATCATTCTGGTGATATGTTTACGTAAAGCCTATGTTTTCGTCCCTAGGTTGCTATCTTTTTCTGCGAATGTCACTGAAGCTCGCCTTTCTCACTGCGGTTCTTTGAAAATGGCAGAGGGTTGTAAGACAAAAAGTGTCTACAAAGTGTATGAGAAGAAAAGAAAGGCCTCAGAACAGAGAAACAAGGCCAGACTGCTTTTGGGAGATTCTTGCACACAATGGCGTACACTGAAGTCACAGGTCGGGCTTCCCACTGATGCAGCAGTTGCAAAGTTTCTACTCCACAGGTAAGGTTTAGCATGCTGTTTGAAGAAATCCATTTCACATCAGTGATTGGTTAAAGTTAGCTACCTCTATAGTGTTACTTTCCAGGGAAGATAAGTTTATTTGTTTTGTGATTTGCATCGTTAGTAGTAAAACACGTCCATTTGCGGAAATCATGTACAGTACCTTTAAGGACCATAAAAAGTAACTCTGAATATACACTACTCAAAAAAATTAAAGGAACACTTTGTAAACAGAGTATAGCATCAAGTTAATTAAACTTCTGGGATATTGATTTGGTCAGGTAAGTAGTAGAGGAGGTTGTTAATCAGTTTCAGCTAATTTGGTGTTAATGAAATTAACAACAGGTGCACTAGAGGGGCAACAACGAGACAACCATCAAAACAGGAATGGTTTTACAGGTGGAGGCCACTGACATATTTTCCTCTCCTCGTCTTTTCTGACTCTTTTTCACCAGTTTTGCATTTGGCTAAGGTCACTGTCACTACTGTTAGCATGAAGTGCTACCTGGACCCTACAGAGGTTGCAAAGGCAGTCCAACTCCTCCAGGATGGCACATCAATACGTTCCATTGCCAGAAGGTTTGCTGTGTCTCCCAGCACAATCTCAAGAGTATGATGGAGATTCCAGGAGACAGGCAGTTACTCCAGGAGAGCTGGACAGGGTCTTAGAAGGTCTACAACCCATCAGCAGGACCCGTATCTGCTCCTTTGTGCAAAGAGGAGCAGGAGGAGCACTGCCAGAGCCATACAAAATGACCTCCAGTAGGCCACTGGTATGAATGTCTCTGACCAAACAATCAGAAACAGACTTCACGAGGGTGGCCTGAGGGCCCGACATCCTCTAGTGGGTCCTGTGCTCACTGCCCGGCACCGTGGAGCTCGATTGGCATTTGCCACAGAACACCGGAATTGGCAAGTCCGCCACTGGTGCCCTCTGCTTTTCACAGATGAGAGCAGGTTCACCCCAAATTACTGAATGCCATTTTGAGTTGCTGCAATGAAATTTCAGCAAAATTGACTAGCCTGTGGCATAATTTTTTCACTTTAATTTTTGGAGTGTCTTTGCATTCAGCCCTCCGTAGGTTGGTAATTTTCATTTCCATCAAATGATGTGGCATCCTTTTGTTCCCAACACATCAGCCAGTCCATATCAGTATAAATATACAGCAGGATTTTTTCCCCATTGAGATCTGATGTGTTTTCAAAATGTTCCTTTAATTTTTTGAGCCGTATATTTAAATATCAGTAAGTTAAGGTCTTGCTGGGATAAATATAACTAAAAAAAATGCTAGGAAGCTTAAAACCACCATCGCCAACAAACTTTCCAGAGATATCAGCAGTTGAAACAGTTATTTTCAAAACTTTAACCATTTTTTATTATGTAACAGCTTTTGAGAATTAACTTGTTTTGAATCTAACCTCATGTGGCTATTCTGTATGGTTTTTCTTTCTCAGCCTCATAGAAAAAGTCCCACATTACTATCATTTGTTTCCAAATAACAAAATGGGAGACACTTGATGATGTGGAGGAGCTCCTCTGAGAGGATGTCAGGATCTTTAAAACTCAAAACTGGCTTTATGTGCTCTATGGAGGAAAACCCACACAGAGCCATCACCTGTTGGAGCTCTGGACGTCCTCTACCTGCTGCCCCCAGAAACTGCATTACTCTCTGCATGCAGGTGTTCAAGGTTAAACCCAGAGGATAAAAGACAGGCCACCCTCCACACACATTAAGAGTCACAACACATAATCCCCTCATCATGACTGTGTGTCCTTGTACTGTCACTGTCACATTAATGCTCCAACACTTAAAAAAGGCACAGCTCCCCACTTCTGGACAGTCAGATGAAAAAAAAAACGCTTCTGTCTACTGTTTGCCCCTCTGTTGGAGTAATGATGATGCTTTCATCCTGGAAACGCATTTAAAGCTCAAAGCTATTGATCAATCTGCTGTACAATAAAAAAATGCTCAAACAATCCACGTTGTGTACTGTAATAGACAGCATAAAACTCTCTTTCAATTGTTTGCTTTGCTGAACCAACAGACAGAAATATCTGAAAATTAAAAAAATTATTTCATCTGAGAGGCGTTTCCATCTTGGCATTTTTCATTTAATCGAAAAAGAAAAAGGTTATTAGGACACACAGCAAAAATATTTCAGGTTATGTTAGATTATGCTCACTAAATGCTAAAGCTTGCTTAGTTTTTCAAATTTCAGGGCACAGTGTCCATATGATGTTATATGCTGCTGTACTCAGCCTGAGCCGATGAAGAACAAGGCAGGCTCCAAATAGAGCAGAGATGCTAAGCTGGCTTTAGTGCCTTGTTGGCCAGAGACCAGAGAAGCACTGAGTGTTTACCGACACCTGCTTGTAATTATTACCACTTTTTTCTTCCAGCTGGGGAACATAATGCAGATAATTTGCTTCATAAAAGTATATCTTCACAAACACTCTATAATGAGTCTGAAGCCAAGGAGGTCAGCTGAAAGAAATCAACCATTGCAGCAAAAACAAGGTAAAAACTTAGAAGACAGTGGCCTGTTACCTTTTTTGGAAAAAGAAAAGCTCATCTCTTAACATGATTTGTTGTTGAAAGGCCATTTATGACTGCAGGAGACTTATTAAACTGCAGTAGAAAAGATCTGAGAACTCCTGTTCGCTGCTAAAGACGCTACAGCAATTTTTTAATCACAGGGAGCTAGCTGCAAATGTATTTGCGAGTGTGTGTGTGTGCACTTGTCAGAAGAAGCAATTTTACAGCAAATCCAATTAATCCGAGTGTGCTTGGAGGCTCTTCAGTGCAGTTTCTGTTATGTAGAGGCAGGGTGAGCAGACAGCAGTGTGGCTGCTATCAGGAGGGAGGCAGTGTCATCTGTGCATGTGTGTGTGTGTGTGTGTGTGCCTGATTTTTATTCTCTCTGGAGAAAAAAATGAGAATGTGAAATATTACCAAAGAAACTAGACTGAAAAATAAAGGATCCAATTCCCACCTCCTTTAATAGAATAAGGTTAACCTTCCAGAGGCTTTATTTTTATGTAACTCATTATTAATGCATGCACAAAACAACTTTTGGATCATCCTGGATTAGCTTTTCCTTTTTTTTTTTTTTTTTTTTTTTTTTTTTAAGTTGGTTGTGTAAATTTGACTTTTAATATTTAATTACTACCCGTCTGTTCTGGTGAAAAACAGATAAATGTGATGATAAATCAGGATTGTTTATGCCTGACCTGCCATGATCTGTGATTGGCTGGAAACCAATCTGATTTTCTTTTCTGGCCCAAAGCACAGTGCTAACAGGTTCCAGGTTCTTTGGTGTTGAAGCTGGTAGGATGTTCTCAGTGGTGCTGAGGTGTTAAGAATGAATTTGGAGGAGAATATTTTAATTGGATCATACAAAAATTCTTCTAATCGATAACCATTTTAAGATTTGAGAGAAAAGGTTATAAATCCGTCTTGAAAATAAGGGAAATAGGCTTTAATAAATTGAAGTTTGGTTCTTATTCCTGCAGAGAATAAGAAAATCCATCTATTTTCCTTAACACTTATCTCTGCTGGGGTTGCATGGGTTGCTGGTGCCTATCTCCAGCAGTCAATGGGCGAGAGGAGGAGTACACCCTGGACAGGTCGCCAGTTTATTGCAGGTCAACACAGAGACAAACAGGACAAACAACCATTCACACACACAGTCACATGCACTCACACCAAGGGAGAATTTAGACAAGCCAATTAACCTAAAAGTCATGTTTTTGGACTGTGGGACGAAGCCGGACTACGCAGAGAGATGCACGCATGCACAGGGAGAACATGCAAACTCTATGCAGAAAGATCCTGGGCCAGGAATCAAACCCAGAATCTTTTTACTGCAAGGCAACAGTGCTACTCACTGTACCACTGTGCAGCACTTCCTGCAGAGACCCCTTTCTTATAATTTGTAAGAGTTGACTGTATGTGTTGATTTTCATTGAAGCAAAAACAGACTGCTCTGGATATTCAGGCTGATTAGTTGTTGCTTTATTTTACTGCAAACATTTCTTTGTTAACAAGCTACAATTCCTATCATTGCAAAAAGAAAAATGTCTCTGCTGTTATTTATCGCTCTAAATAAGTTGATTTTTGCAAGGCATAGCTGTGCAAAATTAGTGATCAGAAGCTGTCCAGATAAGTATTAAAAGGTTTGTTCATACCAATCCAGCGCTATCTGACTGTGTAGCTATATAAATGATTAAATGAAAAAAAGCTCTTCATTAATCATCAGCTGCCTCCAGATGTCTGTTATGCCCTTGTGTAGCATTAGAAGTGTAATTTGCTGGATTTAATAACTTCTATAAATACTCAACAAATCAAAGCAAAATAGCAAAATCTCACTTAATGACTCAGACTCCATCATGTTTGATCCTATATGTTTATCCTGAAGTGAGAAAAGCTAATAAAGCGGCACACTGTGGATCATCAACCTCTGGGTCATTTGCACCCTCATCATTACCCATTCTGAGTGGTTAGGAAGAGTCGCGTAACTCAATAACAGCAGTAGTGCTGAAACTGTTTCCAAAACATTAGATGAGCTTCTGTTTATGATGCACTTTGTTCTAAATTAGCCTATTTCTGTAAAGGTACCTTTCAAAGAATGTGAACATTTCTCTGTTTTGATTAGTCGGAGAATCTGGAGAATCTTTCTTATATTTGTAGGTTATTTCTGCTGAGAATCAAACTCACAACTTCTTTTTTTTGTGCCTTTTCAGCCTGTAACAAGGATGAAGAAGGTAAAACATAAGAGACACATCAGAAAAAGTTCTGTGAGAATCGACCCCCCGTAATGAGGGACTTCTGCCCCGGTTATGCATCTTTTTATGAACATGAACTGAGACCCCCTGATCTGCTGCAGTGGGAACGAGTCATAAGAGTACGTGATGTGACAAAACGCCTGTAATGAGATGCAGCGAAGAGTGATGAGGAGTCGGATTTATAGTCTGTGGAAAATGATAATGGGGGTGAGGGCAAAAAAAGGAAAAAGCAGCATCCCTTTTTAATGATGGATGTAAAAACTAACCCAAGGGGGCGACCGGAAGTGAAATAAAAGCCGACAAAGAGAGGAGTTTAAAGAGAAAAAAAAGTTCAGAGAAAGAAGAAAGCCTCAGAGGATCTTTTGCTCCCTGTAGCTCAAAGGAGAGTAAAAAGGGAGTTTCGTTATGCTTATATACTCTATATGGAAACAACATCTATAGTACGTTAAAGGCTCTGCAGCAGCTGCCTCATATTTATGAACCTGAACACAAGGGAAAGGGATCATCAACTTTTCTGCTGCATCGCTGACTGGATCTAATTAACTCTGCTGCAAATGTGAGGAAAACTGGCTGTGAAGTTTTATTACATTTAAAGAGGAAGTTACAGAGTCTAAGTAACTACTTTATTAAATAACTCTTCAGTTCTGAGTGTGGGTTATGTCAAATCTTCAAACTGAACATAGCTAGGATGAAATGGAAATAATAAAACTGTTTGTTTAGAGTTTTTAAAATACTGTTGATTAAAATGGATTAAAAATGATCATCTAGAGACATGACAACAATGAGTTTCAGAAGCTCCCTTGTTTTTAGAGGTTGTGTTTGGAGGAAACATCTGTGCTGTTTTAGCAGCAAAAACATGCTACTGAGACATGCATGCATCCAGGGTAGCACCGTTTATATATAAAGGTCAGGCTAGATGAAGCAGCTCTTTGTATTTCTAACTCTGGTGTCGTAAAAAAAACATGTGGGATTCATTCAGCCGGACAAAAAGATGGAAACAAAGTCATAAAGGGATTCGAAATCACATTTAAAATGAAAATCTCAACTAGTTTTGCTCCTTTCCCTAATTTTTTAAAATACTTTTATATTGTGTGATAGATATTTTACACTACTAATGTAAGTCGAGTTAAAGCCAAATATGTCCCTGGCAGTTTTAGGAGGAATGTAAGTTTCACTCGACCTAAAAAAAAGGTGTTCTTTGCAGAAAATAAGACATCGTTTACTAAAATTTATAATGTAAATGTAAAAGCAGTTGATGAGTTATCATATTTTTATACCAATCAAATATAATTTAGACCAACTTTAAGTTTAAGCCCTGCGTCTTTGAGAATGGATGGCCTCCTTACCATCACCCTAATCTTTAGCTCCCTTCACAGACTTTCTATCTGATTCAAGCCAGATTAAGGTCAGAAAATTCTGCAGTTATTCCTCAAGAAACCCAAACAGCACCGCAAATATTGACAGAAAAAGAAACATCTTTTTATTTTTAACTAGAACCAACAGGAATATTGGTAGAGGTAAACTTTAACTTTAGGTAGCTTTAGTAAACTATCTTCTCCTTGTTTGGTGTTTGAAAACTTTTTGCAGCTGTGCAGTTCGGAATATTGTTAGATATTGACCCTTTAAACCTAATGTTATAAAATAGAAGTTGGTTGAGACAATATGTGGGAAATCCAGACTTATTCAGCCTTAAAAATAAAGGGAAAAAACAAAAATGCACTGATAAATAAAAGAATTCGGTTAAATTTATAATAACTGTGTTTTATAAACTTCACAGAAGCTGATTTTTGTTTTCTGCTTTTCATTTAAAACCCGCATCTTCAGTAAATTAGACATTTATATCCAACGGAAACTCTAACTCAGTGTGTGGCTTTATAATGTTTAAAGGCGTCTTTTAAATGATGTTCTCATACTGTTACAGTACCTATAGAAATATGGTATTGCTGTATTTGGAGGATGTTCAGTCATAAAGCAAAATATTATTTTATGTACAATAATTTGGTATACATTTCCAAAAGGAATAAATTATCAATTTTGTAAATAATAGCAAGATATCACAAAAAAAACAATCAATGTTAAAGTTCAACATGTTTATATAAGCCTTAAATTCAAACTTCCATAATAAAATTGTTGAAAGTCTATGCAAATTAGTTAGAATTTTAAAGAGCCCTTCAAGACCACAAGGAGCTGCCGCCGCTGGGTGATTGACGGGAAACATGAGGCAAACAAGAGGGCTGTCAGCCGAAACAATGGAAGGGACTATACAGCTCCTTCAAGGTGGCAAAAGATGTTGGTTGTTCTCAGTCAGCTGTGTTCAAAATGAGGCAGGGATGAATTCAAAGGAATGGTTGAAAAAGGTGGACCAATGGAGACATCAGGGCTGAAAACCAAAAACAAAGTGTCCAAAAAGGAGAAAAATAAAAAATATGCAGGAATCAGTTTTTGAGATGAAATGGAAAGAAATCAGAGAAAAAGTAGTTGGGAAGTAAGATATCATTTTTGCACACATTACAGTGGGAACCAATCCCTCCATGGTTCTGCTTCGGATACAGAATGACTTTAAGTTACATGAAGGATCTCAGAGATCTTTTCCTACTTTACTGTAGAGATTTCCTCCATTAATTTGCATTCCCTCTAAACTTTAACAATCTATGTATGCATGGGTTTGTTATCGTGCTATATAAATAAACATTGTAAGGTGTCCTCCATCAGCCTCACTGATGCTCTATTTCACTCCCAAAAAATCTAGACCATCAATTTGGTCTAAAACAAAGAAAAAACATCAGACCTTCAACTGTAAATGGCAATCAGTGACAGAAAAACAGGTTTGTATTTAGCTAGATGACAATGTAGTTATGATCCTGTTAGCTATGAAAGGGTTTTCTAAGCCTGAGAGGTTGAAGAATTAACAGGACCACATAATCCCTTAATCCTTTAATTAAAGTCAACGCTTTCGAAATAGAATCAAAACTGCACTTTTAAGTTTCTGATGTGCCTGGAAAGGTGCAGACCTATGTCTGCTTACAAGTTTACAACCGCTCCATAGGCCAGTCAACACGACCCATTTCACACCTGCTAATCCAATGTCACTCTGCTGACCCACTGCAGTTTTTTTTCCAGTCAACAGGAAACATGCAAAGAGACAAATATTTGCACGAAAGGAAATCCACAAACCTGTCTTGCAAACACGATGACAGTTAGGAAAGTAGATGCAAAGAGCAAAAACAGATGCACGCTCACGAATACAGGAAATCAAATCTGACAGGAAAACCCGCACAGGTCACATATTGAGAAGGAACCTGGAAACTTCATGCCAATTCTTTAACCTTATTATCAACATGATTTACATGATCAAAAGTACTAACAACAGCAAATGTATAAAGCTGTGTGTCAAGTTAGAGGATTTGTGACACAAACTAATATCGAGTACTAGTATGAACATCCAAAGATCCAGCGGCAGAGCTGCTACAGTAGTTTTTATGTAAAACCCTCCTTTTAAGATTTACAGAGAGAGACAATTTTCTCATTGGTCCCACCCAGATGCAACAACCTTCAGTGTAGATTTTGTTACAGAGTGAAAAAAATTAAGATTTTTTTTCTAATAAAGGGATGTCTTTAAATAATAAAGGGCCTATATCATGCAAAAACAACGTCTGTAGCTTATTACTGTGTTCAATGTTTGTTCCTTCATCAGAATTATGAACATAATGGTATTTTGTTTGATTAATGCATGTCTGAATAATCGTCAGGGGTTTTGCTGCCGGAGCAGAAGTCCCTCACCTGTTAAAATGGACCTAGATTAACTGGGCTGTGCCGACGATGTAAACAAACGTCCTTTTTCTCCCATCAGGGAGAAATGTGAGGTAGGGTGCAATGTTTC
>NW_015150677.1:887481-902320 GCF_000732505.1 Cyprinodon variegatus | reverse complement strand
TATTTATTGTTGTTTGTCAAAAATTGTGTGAAATAAATTCCTTTTATTCATTCATTCAAGTTAGATTTACAACTTGATGAGTTTCTGTCTGGTGGCAAAGGCTTTTCAATGGTGCCCTGTTGGTTTAATGTACTTTAATTCTGTGTTTTCTGTCCATTTGTTTGTAAATGTAACCCTTTTGCGTGTTCACCATAAAATTATCACGTGACTGGAGTTATATTGTATATCTGCACAAGGAGTAAAGGAATGGAGCCATACAACTACCAGCAGAGGTGTGAAAAAAACAGAGATACAATCCAAGCTCAAGTATGAAAAAGGTGTCTAAAAAAATAATTAATACCAAAAATGATGAACTTGATGAACACTTTGGTGTTCAATGAATCAGGAGCTAAGGCTGCAGATGGAGACAGGCTACAACAATGTTTATGTATGTTTATTGTGGCCAGTGCAAAAATTATTTACAGGGTCCAAAAGGACAAATTAAAAACACCATCACACTCAAACACTATCAGGGGCAAATAAAACATGAACATATCATTTCAGGTGTTTTTAGTATAGATACAGTATGTGACTAGACTCCTTTAAAGTGAGCTATAGTTTCAACAACGGAATATTAATTTAGACTAAAACACAGAGCGAAGGGGATTTTACTCTTTTATCACTTTGTACGTCTATAGCTTGGATATTTTCTTACATTTTGGATGAAAAGGGAGCAGCCTGCTACAGGATGTAATTTAATACAGACAATCAATGGTAAAATTAGTGGACTGTACTTAAACAAACAGTAGCAAAACATAGAAAGGCTAAAAGGAGCACAGCACAGTTGGTCTGTTTTATGTTTTCAACTTTATCTAAATGATAGATTGTGAATTAAAAAAAAATAAATTGGGTAATGTTTCAAAATGTCAGAGAGGTCATCATTCGCTATGAAAATAATTACAAAAATTTATGATTATATCTAGTAATGATATGTTTTGTAATGTTACTAAGGTTGGTTTAGAATAGCAAATCTCTTACATTATCTGTAGAATAATACTCATTTGGCTATTTATCTAAAACCTGTGGAGGGAATGAGAACTGATGCTTATTAATTGAATACTTCTAGGTGGAAGTAAGGCTTATAAACACCGAGGTGATACTGCCGACTTTTAACTTGGCAATGAATAATGATTGCCCCTTTCCACTAAAGTTAAAAGTCAAATGTTAACAGTGTTAGAAGAGGTTCTCTTCAGTGTGTCAACATCAAAGTGTGCCGAAACACACATTTAAACATCTCGCAGCCACCGTTTGACTCCTCATACATCAATGGGAGCAACAGAAAAAGATATTTTAACCTCACTTCTAGGAAGCAAAAAAAAAACATCTGAGCCGCGGGAAGGATTAGTCTGAGGTGTATCTTTTCTCTTTGAGCGCAGTTTTCTCTTTTTCAAGCACACTAGAAACTCATCCCGTGTCCTTCACAGCCACAGTCTTGTCTTTTTCAGAACTCGCCTGGAACTTACTTCTGTGCTTCATTATGCAGCACCGCTGAACGCTTAGCACAGTTCCCCTTCAGCATGCACTGAAGAAACCGTCGTGCAGAACCGATGCAGTAATGGAGGGTTTTTCAGAAAAATCCTTTTGTACCAAAAAAAGAAAAGCAGCCGCATGGTGGCAGGTCTGATGGACCGTCTCACACAGGCTTTATATAAACACACTTCTATGAAGTTAAGCAAAAATAAACTATGTATTCAAAAAAAATAAATAAAGTAAGCTAAATGTAGTGTTTAAATCATCTCTGCTATTTTTTTGTTTGTTTTTGTTCAGTATGACTAATGGCCTTCCATGTTAGTGTCACACAGAGAGGCGGCCGTTGTGGGCAGATCTGGCTACTATAGAGACAAGAGATGGCGGTAATACAAGCCATGGTGGTGTTTCTTTTTAAAGCCGTGCTCTCTCTTTACGGTGCAGAATTACTGTAAATCCGACGTGCGCCGTCTCCTCTGGGATGAGAGGAAAGGAGATAAGAGAAACAGGAGGAGGCAAGATGTGAAAGAGAGGTGGAAAAATAACGGCAGCGGGGGAGGAAGACGAGGTACGGAGGAGCAGCACACAGCTGAGACGATGAAGAGCAGAAAGATGTGAAGAGGTCAAGAGATCAGAGAGGTGGAAGGCGTTAAAGGAGAGAGAGCACAGACGTACCCGGCTCAAATATACCGAAGGAGAAGCAGCATACCTATAATAATGGTAACCTTGGGACGAATATGCCTGGAGAAGATAATTGAATCCAAACAATCATTTATCCCTGTCTGTAGTCTGTATAGAAAATGTCATGTGGGACATAATTTAAAAGAAAAGCAAAATGTGAACAAGCTAAAAACAAACAAACATCTACTTTAATCTATTATCTGCTCGTTAATCTGCTGTCCTCCATTAATTAAATTTCAGGTCGCACAGGTATGAGATGCAGAGATGAAACCTGAACCCTCTAATTAGTGATATTCTAATCCGTAATCTGGATGATCACAAGGTTCCCAGACCAGAAGGACAATCTAGACCCTCAGGCCTGTTCTGGGTCCACTTCACTGTAAACCTTCAAAAGAGAAAGGCGATATGGGAGCATCATAATCAAATGCTGCCAAATCTATTGCCATGTTAAACAAATGAATGAATGTAACTCTAACTGAATAATTGCTACATTCTCTACTTATGTTTTCGCCTTCTTAGTATTTTTTTTTTCATTTCTGTATCCAGCTTACTTTTCAACTTGAATTTGGACAAGGTATCCTAAGAGGAGATTTTAGCTGCTAAAGGGCTTTTATTTTTATCTCAGAAGGTATATCTTGAATGTATGACCACCCGAGTGTCACAAGATTTGCTCATTCTACCCAAGCATGAGATAAAACTTCACATGACGTTACACATGCTGGTGCCACTATATGACCTGATAGAAGAAAAATACACACACACAACCAAGAGTTTTACTTTCCTTTTTTTTTTTTTCTTAGATCTTCAAAGTTAAAGTAATATTGAAACTAAACATAAACTTTAGCCAAAGTCAGACGTTACCTCACTTATCTTTGTTCCCAGAACTCAACTAGATATTTTAGACCTCCTTCTGGTTTTATTAGTCCTGAACTGAGAAACTGGCCTGTTAGCGAGCCCTAAAAGGGATAATCCAGCTATTCTGAAACTAAAACTAGATTTTTCTTAAAAATGTGTTTTTCTGAAGAGAAAAAAATATATATAATTTATTTGTTCTGATCTGGATACTGAAACAAAGACCCTCTCCAAGATGCAAAAACTGCTAGAGAGACCTGGGGGGGAATAGATGCTTCTTAAAGACATATCAGGCAGTAAATGGGAAGATTTTTAGATTTTCTAATCTGGCTGGGTAATGATCAGGTAAAAAAAAAGAAAGAAAAAAAAGATTTTTCAGTTCGACCGCTGTTGAGGAGAAAAGGAGAATATGTTAAACATATTCAGGATGAGTGAGGTGTTGAACATTCAATTAGCATAAACAGAAATGAAAGAAGCTTTTGGAAAAACAGTTCTATGATAAGTTGAGAAAGGTCTGTGTTTCAGCAGCAAGGGAGAAAGACTGAGCAAATAACAGAAAGCTGAACATATTGATGCAAAGTTGGGCTGTTTTTATATATAATTAATTTTTGTTAAGTCTAATCTTAAAGGTTGGACTGAAAATGATGGACTGGTAAAAGAGTTTGGGGAAGTATTAGCTAACTATGCTGGGGTTACACATGGAAAACGCAGAAGATGCTACAGAGTAGGCAAGTCAGTGAGATTCTTCTCTGCAGAGCTTTGTTACCCATCTTATTAATAACTGTTGATAATTTTCAGCTTTTAAATATTACAGCTTAGGTTATATCAAATGTTTCAATCAGTAACAGATATCACTTCTATAACAGGTGGCTATGAAAAAGGATTTCTTTTGATAAAGTACATAGGGTAACTATATTTTCCAACCTGAAGGATTTTACTTTAATTGTAAATAATCAGTATGTAAAGAATAAGGTTTAAGAATTGGCTATTCTTTAAAATCATTTCATTATTTATAAATTAATAAAATATACATTTATCAGCCCATTGTTTTTTGCAGGATTCACAGAATTTGAACATTACAGACGTTTATGATGAGGATTAAATATTATTGGTATAAAAAACCTGATCCACACATCTTCTAGTTTTAATGTAGGTAGACTACAAACCCTGCATTTCATATACAGAATTATTACATAAACTGTAGAATAAAAATACCACCTAACATTACTTTTGGTGGGGTAACAAAGAAATGGAGGGAGAAAACCATTGTCACAATGAAAATGGTTGGTGGTTACATAATTGGTTTTCACCGAAAGAAATCAAAGTATAATTAAGAAAAGTCTTCCTATAAATGTCAAGGATTCCACTGTGAGTTAAAGATTGATGAAGCCTAGTTTAAGCACATGGATGCATATAAATTCAGCCTTTTTTTAAGGTAAAAGGACAAAGAATAGAAAACAACAAAAGGTGAAAAGATCAGAACAGAAAATGTTGTTAAAGACATGCTAGTCGCCACAGAGGGCAGCTGTGTTTCAATTCAAGGGTTCTGTTAGGAAGAATATTTTCTGACAAACAGATTAACTAACACAGACGTGTTCTGTCTCACATGCAGCAGGCGAGTCTCAGTCAACAACCTGGAAGGCAGACTGAAACAAAAAGCAAGCTGATCCATCAGTAGCTTTATGTGTCCGGTCAGGTTGTGTGTTTGTGTAGCTTTGCTGCTGAGACACTGAGACAGCAGGAAAAAAAATGATCACAGGTACATAAAGCTGTTTTAGGATGAAATCAGCAGATCTACGCTTTAGAGAAGCACTTAGTGGTGTGTTATTATGACTAATTTTCTTCTCTCCTTCAAGCCAAGTCGAAGCTCATCACAGAATGCAACAAGTTTCTACTCGATGGATGATTTTCCCCAAAGGCACGGAATAGTAGAGGGAGCTTAGTAGAACTGATGACAAAGAGAAGAGGAATGAAAACAACAAAAGTATTCAACGCATGATGATCCTCTGAGCATTCCTATTTCAAATAGAATGCAGAAAGCAGCTTAAAATATATGTAGTGATGCTTTGGTTTTAAAAGAGGTCAGGGGCTTCATGTCTTCCCAGCAACAGTCAGCAGTTGATGCATTCAGGGTGAAAATAAACTTTCCTTTGTCAAGTGTTTGGTTTAAGATTAAAGCTGCAGAAGAAGCAAACATACAATGTTTGAGTTCTGAAGGAAGCAGTCAGAAAAGGAGAAAGGCTTTGCATGTGCATATTATAGCCTGATTTTAACACCAAGAATCCCAGCCGAGGAAAGTCTGCATCAATCTGCAAAAGCATGAGGGAAGCTGACCTGAAGAGACCAACATGTTTCTATATTTTGAGGCAAATCTACACAGTTTTTTTTTTTTTTTTTATTAGTCAACAAGTCTACGGTGGGGAAAGAGTTAAACTGTTGTTTTGTTTTGATAAACCAATAATAGGTAGTAAAAAATGCTTAAAGCAGGATTTCATTTAAAGAATCCGAAAACCTGAACCAGCCCTATAGAGGAGTTCAGGATAGAATATACTTACAGGCAAACAGGTTAAAGAAAATCATTTTTAAACAGTTTTGTTACTTGCAGCGTGTTGCTCTTTTAGATAATGTAATGTTTTATAGACTCTAAACGTAGGTTATTGATGTTTGTATTACTAAATCAGGTGAAGATTATGTCACTATTAAATTTATGATTAATCCGATAACATCCTTAAAGAGACATTATGTAGGTGTTTACTGGAAACTATCTTTAAAATAGCCTTTTTATTTGACCCTTTATGACTTAAACATTGTTTTATGAGCAGACTGACACCTCAGTAGTTCAGCGTTGATGCATCTACAAGCCTGTAGCCTATTTTCCTGAATTTACTTTGGGTCAGAAGCTCCTGCGCTGTTCGGCGGATGTGACATCAAACGTGTCCAAGTTAACAGCATCTAAGATACAAAAAATTAAAAGCGTTATATTCAAGATTGATAATGTGGATACGAAGATGTGACCAGCATCCAGCTAAACTAAAAAAAAAACTAAAAAAAAAAAAAAAAACTTGTTAGTACAAGCGCGAGCTACCAGAATGGGCACAAAAGTGTTGTAGTTCTGTGTTTTGGCCACAGGTGGCAGTATATCAAATAGGACCCATTGCAGGGAGTGATGCCCTCAGTTAGCTGCTTTTGACAAAAGAAAATCCTGCATTCTGTGATTCAGAAGCAGGTGCAGTTCCTAACCGTGTGATGTTAGCATTAACACCTAATCTTTTTCAAATGTGTGACACTGTCACAGGCACTTAGTGTCCCTAGCGTATTATCCATACTTTATTATGTCTTTTTTTCACCTATTGAAATGCAAAAATAAACATAACTCCCTCTTCATTCAAACACTGGCTTCCAATCAGGAGCAAAGGACTAACAATCCTACAACACCCCCACTTTAAGGTGCAGAGACGGGAAAAAAAACACACAAAAAAAGATCTTTTTCAGAAATGCAGGAGGTAACTGGAACCTTTAATTGCTCTGCACTCCCCTCTTAACGGGGCCCTTTCCATCACTGAATGCTGAGAGAACGTTAACAATGCAGATGTGGAATGAAGTACCAGTTTTAAAAAAAAAAATGATAGCATTGTGCAAGAAAAATATGAACTAATTTATCTAAAAACAGTTGAACAATGAGCCGAACAGTGAAGATATGCCTGATTTGTGAAGTAAAATCTACAAGATGAGGAGGATGAGTCATCTAAAGTGAAAGATATGACTTCTAGAGGGCAGATATGAGTCACTCTTCCTCTCAGGCATCACAATCATTATATCTCCAGCGTCCATGACTTCTCTAACCGATGAATTGGTGAGAAGCACACCTAAAAAACATTAAAAGCTATGCGCACATATTTCATTCCTAATAACAAAGGCCTCTTTTTCCTGTAGTGTCATGATAACTAAAGATTGTGTCGGTCGACTCAGGTCCACTTGTCTGTGCCAGAGCAGCTGTTAATGCCATCACTAGTGGAAAGCATTTGGGGTGTAGTACAGGCTCGGAGGTGATCCAAGGAAAATTAAACAGCTGCTCAGTTGTCTTTATATAAAGGTAGAAAAGCAGAGGTGGATCAAAGAAATGCTGGGGAGCACGAGCAGGTGGGTGAGCTGTGGAGTGAGGCGAACATGCTGTGAGGGGATGAAGGGATGGCACCTCTTTCTTCACCTGTACAAAAGGCTGAAGGAGGAATGGAGCAGCAGACAACAGCAGCTAATAGGGGCTGTGGCAGACACAGATGTGGGGATTTTGTAAAAAACACGCCAGAACAGAACAGGACTGATACAAACAAGTGGATCCAGAACATAATGGCAGGAGGTAGAGGAGCACCAAGCCTGAAGACAGAGACAAACAACGATGGGAGTATGTGGAGCAAAGGATAAAGACAGAGGAAGACAGTAGAGGATGTTAAAGTAGAGCTTGGAAGGCTTGGAGGCGAGGGGTTACAGGTGGGATCCAGGCTGCAGGTTAGAAAAGAAGAAGAGTTATAGTAGCAGGGAAAAGTGAGGAGAGAACAAAAATAGACTGAGGAGATTGTTACATGTCAAGCTAAAAGGGGTAAAGACTCAGTCTTGAAAAGGCCGACCGCCTAGGGGCTCGTATAGGCTTCCTTTGATGAAGTCACCATTTTAAGCTTCGGTTTTTAGAATGTGATATACCAGGCTTCTGACTGCAGCTTGGAGGTCTGCAGTCAGAAAAGAAAAATCACATTTGCTGCATCCCAGAGCTCTTCAGCGATAAACCAGAGGCAGCCAACAACAGAACAACTGTGGCTCCTAAAATAGAGTTACAGAGACCACCGTGAGCAATTTTACTCCAGTTCATCGGGGACCACCGCTGTCACTTCTTAGCATCACGACGAGAAACAGTTTTATGAAACACACTCCAGTGATAAAAGCTTACAGACTAGCTGTAGGCTAGCAGCACTCTGAGTAATCGCCCCTTGGGCTTTTTAGTCACAATGAAATGTTTCCAAGGAAAACCAAAAACAATCTAAGCCCATACAGAAAGCTGCATTCAAATAGTTCAATTCATTTTTATTATTGTATAACTTATTTTCTTTCACTTTTTGCAGGATTTAACACAGTAATTTTCTGTAGTTCTGTGTAATATTTATTTTTAAAGGAATCTGGTAGCAATATGTTTTCTAATTTAGGGATTTATTCTCATCCAAACCAACTTTGCTTAACGGGTCTTAAGTTTTCACAGTCATTTGCCCTTAAAGTTCACCAATAAATAGATATATATAAAGCAAAATCACAATATATTTAATTATTAGCCTATTTTGTATAAATCAGTCCACCGCGTTATTTGATGTCATTCTTCAAGACACCTTCAAATTCTCTGCTGCACATCTCCAGATGTGGGAAACACTTAGTGATTTCAAGAATAGATGGTCCTATGACAAAATAACTAATCTTACATTTTCATCGTTTACTCCATTAGTTCTAATGGAGTTTGTTTTGTTGTTTTTATTACCAGAGATAAGAGATATAGACCACCAGGCATTTTACAATGTAGAAATAGTGTAGTCTTTTGCTTTCAGTCTCCCCAGCTGGAAAAAAAGAAAAAAAAAAAAAGATGCTAATCCTCTTCTCTGGCTCAGTGTCAAGATGCAACACAAGGTCAGTCATGTTGCAACCACCCTCAGCCCAGGACGTCGGCCAGGATCAGAGAAGCCTGCTTCAAACTGGCATAATCAGATGGAAATCTCTTCATCCCTCACTCTGGAATTACTCCACTTTCCGCCTCTAAAGGGACTTTGAGAAACACGAAGACAGTGGCAGGTTGAAGGTCACAGATTTTCTTTTGGTTTAGTAAAAAATATATACTAGATAAGAGGCAAGATTTTAAAACATACTTAGTTATTTACAGTCAAATGTCAGAAATAAAAGTGAGCAAGCATATTTTAGTTTTCCCAACAGCCTGGTTTAATTAGACATGGAGAGCAGCTGTAACATCGACAGTTTGAAAAGCCTTCTGTTTCCAGACAAAATGATGTTGACAGAGCTTAAATGGGACAAAACCGGCTAACAGATGCTTCAAGCAGACAGTTTAACTTTTCCCCCACAGTAGAAGTTAACTTGAAAGAAGATGTGTCTGCATGAATCAGAGAAAAAAAAAAATTTTTGTTTAATTCACTAGGAAAATATCTGTATTGTCTTTTTTTTTCTACTTTCCTTACACATGTAAAAAAAAAAGTTTTTAAGCTAGATAAGGTGTAATCTGCAGACTGTAGGCATTTTAACATGGCTGATAAAAGTTTTTTGTCATTTAATTGCTGGTAAATGTCCATCAGTTTTTAGGGACTGTTATGTCTGCAACAAATGTGTCAAATATAACAGTATTGATCTGATTGTTTCATATTACCTTTATTAGTACATTAAAATACACATTTTATTGGCTCTTCTTTGCAGCAACACAAATGTAGACCAATCAGATGATCTATTCCCTCTTTTAATGGTTTTGACCATTAAGGCTGAAAGATATAGAAATATCCATAACTTGTTTTAAGATATAAAACATTTATATATAAACATATTAACCCTGCAATTTCATTATCTTATTTTATGTTTTATGTAAACATCATTAAAGCTTTTACACAATTACTGCTGAAAGGGTTTCAGGTTTTAGCTGAACTTTTTAACTAAATTATTTCCCTTTGAACACCCTACAGCCCAAATTTTTTTATGTTGAACATATTTATTCCAACAGGTGTTGAAAAGCACTAAGCATTAAGGCACTGCCTGTTTTTTATGTTTTACACACAATCTTCATAGCCATCACACAGGCATATACAAGGGCCACAAACTGACAGCCGTGGCCTGTTTAGGGTCCTGACAAGCTCACTGCAGGCCAGGAGCCCTTTTTCCATTGTCACTACCCAATCCAGGTCACCATAAATAATGTAATCATGGGACTAAAATTACTTATTTCTCTCCTTAAACCACTAAAGAATGCTAATACACATCTTTTAAACATTATTTACCACTTTTCTGAGACAATTTGATGCTTTTTACATTTTCTCCATTAAACTGCTTGTCCGTCGTCATCGTTGGACATGCTCAGAGCTGTCCGGCAAAATATGATTAAAAAATGTTTATCTGCATTTTAGTTGTTTTCGTTCTTTAGATTACGCACTATATACCATACAGTTAACATGAAAGGAAAAAATAAAACTCAAAGAGACTAGATTTATGTTTAAATCCAGAGCCGAAAAAGTTAGCTCCCGGAAGTGGTGTACAGTAGGATCCCATTTCTGGTGGACATCGGGAAGAGACAAGTGATTAAAAAAAAGGATTTTAATGCATTTATTCTCTCAGAAAATACATTATGAGCTTTCAAAACAGTTTAGTGTGCTTACTATTTTTAAGGAGGGAACAACCCAATTTAGGTATTTTTTGCAAATTAAAATCGAGGGCGACCCGAATGTATATCTGGTTGCGTATCAATAAGAAGAAAAGTGACACTTAAGTAATTTTAGGAAGCAAAAGAACACTTTTTCAATAGGATAATGGGGTTTCTATTTGAATTGTGATTACTAAAAAAATAAGCTGTTTTGCAGGAGGCACCTACAACATCTTTTCTAGATGTTAGCAGAACATTACAAATGTAACTGAGTAAGAATTGAGATGTAAAAGATAAGTACATAATGTATACAGCTTAATTAACAAGGAGAGTGGTGATCATCGATTAAGCGAGAAGCACTCATTCCTTGAAGAATCACAACCATTTCACAGGAAGACGTCTGTCCACAGGAGAGGTCTGCATGAAGTCTGACCCAGCAGAAAAAAAAAGCACTCATCTTAAATGATGACTCAGCGACATCTGAGATACAAAGGAACAAACTAAACTGATTTATCAGCTGTACAAAACAGAATGAATGTTGATTTTGTTTATCAGGTTGTAGTCATGAGTTGGGGACTCTGCTGTACAAGACAGAGTGATTACTTTAATCATCACATCATAAACTGGACAGTTCTGGAACTATTTTATCTGCTTTATTTGATATGCAGAACTGTTAAGATAAAAAGCTGAAACATGTTTCGCGTTTAAGAACTAAACAATATTTGCTTTAGATTACATTTTCTCCGCAGGAATAGGTTTTTAATCTTGATTTGTTTATTTAATGTCCGCCACCAACAAGAACATCTATAATAAAACATTCACAGCATGAGTGCGTAGAATGTTCTATTTCACCTCATGACTTTGAAATACAGATATTTTTGTGATACATGAGCTACATTTTTTTTAAATAGCATAAACCTGTATTAAGCAAAAACTTGAATAAAAGACTGGGTTTTGATTATTTATTTCACCGCAGGTATTTCTGCAGTTCATAGAAGCCTTAACAGGCACAACGTACTGATGTAGGATAACTCAGGCAGTATATCTCCCATTACTGGTTCCCCTTTACCAGCCCTGAGGCTCGTAAACAAGTCATACAATCTTCAACTCAAAGCCGCTGAGGTGAAACGACCTGCAGCGTAGCTTCATAGGCTGACTACAGTGAATCACTGCATGGTCACATCCTTTACTCTTTTTGCTCCAGTGCACACCTCAATGGATGTCCTTGCTTTATTACAAGCATCAATCACGCAGAGTCACAGGGGATTAAAGCTCACTTATAAAGTTTTTTTTGTCACAATCCATTCTTCTGGAAAGTCGTGTAGCTATGAAAACATAAAAGAAGAGTTGAAATCAGAGAAATATGGACTTTGTTATAAACTCACACAGAACAACCTAAAGTCAAACAAAAATGTGCAATAACCAATTACTGTAGTGAAGATTAAATGGGAAGTATCTGCCGATTAAAGTCAAAAAGGCAGCAGTGTTGGGCTGAACCAGACTGAGGCAGTAGTGGCCAATGGAGCGAGTAGCAGTGGCTGCCCGGCCACAGAGCCATTAAAGCGGAGGAGGAGGAGGCTAGAGGAATTAAATACAGAGGGAGAGATTAAGTGATGGATGGGGATCAGCAGAGGAAAACGTAGAGGTTAGACAATGTTGGGGAATTCAGAAAAAGAGGAAAACCTTTGAGTACAGAGATCAGCTACACCTTTTTTTAAAAAAGCTCTACTTTTAATGCATACACACAAAATCATCATTTTTAAATTGATTATGACTGATCACACAACTTTCCCTCAGCATTATTGAGAGTTAATCAAGGGAAAACATAGAGAGACAGATTCTAAAGCAGATCATATGATCAGAAAATGACAGCATAGCATCAGATGGTAAAATAACACTAGGATTCACTGTATTTTTGGGATTTGTGCCACGAACAGATTTCCTGAGTGTATAAGCGAGGGCACCATGTATTAAAATTCAGCCAACCAAAGACCCAGAACTATCTTGCTGACTTGCATAACTTCATAAAACACACCTTCTGTCTAAAGAAATGGGAACTGAATTTTCAGCAGATACTCCACCTACACACTGGCTGAGGAGATGGGATGAATTCTAACACCACAAGCAGGCGTTCAAAATCCAGCTTTTTTATGCCGGGATCTCTCAGCTATTTCCAGACAAATTAAGCAAAACCTGAGAATCAAACATTAGGTTTGTGCTCCTTCCTAAGCAAACATAAAACAATTGGTAGCTGCAGAACAGACAGGGTACAACAACACTTTTTTGATCTAGTAAATTACTGCAGCAACATCTACAAAGAGGGTGCTGTGGATTATTTGGGGGACATTCTACTTGAGAAACATTTTCACCAAAGAACTTTGAACAAAATGGTTTGCAGCATTAGAACATGCATGGTACCACAACTGTATCCATAGCATCTTATCCTGACCTCAGTGTTTCTGATTCTTGAGCAACACTCTGTGCTCGCCTCAGGGTAAAGGGTCAACATATGATCATCTATAGGAGTTCAAACATTGTACTGACTGTGTGTTTTCTGGAAAATGAACGCTCTCTTTTCCTGGTATTACCATAGAGGAATTTCTCGAAAAGGGGTTAATTTCTAAGAATTAAGGATGCACAGCAAGCCCTATTGTTGTTGAAGATCTTAAACATTTCTAACACGGGTATTCTGCTGTTGGGCGTCCACTGAAAGCGTCCAGCATTCAGAAACATTAAGTACAAGTTGATTTGTTTACATTACCATAATACAACATGTCAAATGCATATGAGCACAAACCTACAATAAAACATTAAGTCTTAAAAATGCTATCAACTGTAAAGTCTTAATATATATATTTGCACGTTGTATTACGTCAATGGATAAATGATAATGTTAAAGCAAAAGAAAAAAATTGCAACATGTGAGAGTTTTATTTGATTGAATAAAAAAAGTAAAATAGCCTCTAAACTGAACTCTGTGTAAAAATCAAAAAATTGCCAATGTTATTTCTGACATACATTTGTTTTACATGATTAGCAAGCAACAATGCTCCTTTCTGGTGTGTTCAAGTCTTTTCAGGCAGATGTCGGTGAATGGGAGTTTTCCATTTAGGGGCACCCTAAGGCCCAGGCTAGTTTTCGCACCTCAGCCTCTTCTTTTGCTTACTTTCCTGACCATGTATCTTGTTAAGCAGGGATTAAGTCTGGTCCTCCATATGGAGTCCAAGTTTGCAATTTCTTGGACTTGGTCACTTCAGGGACACTACAGTCGAAATCAACCTCTCTGCAGTAAAGAAACTGGCAGAGAAACACCGGGCACAGGGCTATCACTAATATTTGAAGGTTTATTTTATGTTTTTTCCTCAGAAAGTTTGCCTAAGCTTCTGCTTCACCTGGCTTGTGGGTGGAACAAATATTATAAATTATTGTTTGGCATTCCTGGTTGGCTGTTGTTAATTGACATGTAAATGTTAGATTGCTAGCTATTTCTGACTGGCTGCTCCTTGTTAAAATGAATTAAAAGCTAGCAGTGAAATTCTGACTGGCTGCAGGTGGCCTCCCTCATTTAACTGACTGTCAGCTGCATCTTTTTAAATACATGTAAATATGATTTCTGTTTGCATGGCTTTATTTCCTCCCTTTTAAACTAATAAAATCTGCTTTTCGTCAGTACTGTGTTTTTTTAAGGTTTTGATGATAAATACAAACAAACTTTGACTCCATGTCTTGTTCCTTGTGAGTTTAATTACAGTGATATGCTTACAAGTGTGTAAATGCACATTCTATTCTTTCAGCAGAGAGACAAATGAAGAATCTGTCCGAAGCAGATAAGCAAACACAGTCTCATTAGCTTGTTTATAAGTCAGTTTAAAACGTTCTGTTCGTAAAGTTAGGACGGTGATCTTTTAGATTGCATACTATTCAGTTCAGATGCCAGAGGGAGGCGGTCATTGTCAGTACAGAGACAACAGGTGACCTTCAAGGCCCAACAGTCCAGATATTCCACTTTAGCAGAGCTAGAGAGTTGAGAGAGGGAGAACGCCTGCTGAGGTCTGAACCCGGATCCCAAAGGGAAGGACACCACAGTCTGACATCAGAACACATGAGACCTTTTCCTCCCTTTTAAACTTTCCCTCATGCTCTAATCAGATGATGAAAAATCCAGATAAAACTGGTTTCAATTTCCAAGAGAGCAGTAGGAACATTTTTGATGTGGTTCTTATAATAAAAATCTTTATTCAGTTAGTTACTAGATGAATTATAACAATTTCAAAATTTCAGTTTAAATGATTTTTTCACTGATCTATTAAGTGAGAGGACCTTTCCCCTTTGGGGAGATAAGATTTCTTAGGCCATCCACATCTCATATAACAGCTTTAGTGAGAAATTTATCTCAATTACATCTAAACATAT
>NW_015150677.1:871634-887246 GCF_000732505.1 Cyprinodon variegatus | reverse complement strand
AAATATATATATATATTTTTCCCAAACCATAGCAACTGGCTTCCTGTCTATTTAATAGTCTGCTGTTATATTTATTTTATGCATGAACATCATTCATATTTCTTATCTTCTTATCTTTAATATTTGCCCTCAAATGGCTGCAGATGCAATGATGTAAATAACCACAGCATATTTATTTTCCTTTGTAGACCAATACGGATCATGCTATTAAAACAGATTATGTGTTTTCAGAAGTAAATCATGATTGCAGATTTTGATGGTTCCCACCAGTTGCATGGTTGCTAACAACACACAACAAAGTAGGAATTTAAATGAACTTGTGCTTAATGTCTGAAAGCCTTGATCTAACAAAAAACGTTGTTGGCGACTGAATCAATTTTCAACGAGATTCAAATTAAGATAAATAAAAATATTGAACTTAAAATAAATTCACATTTAGTGAAGAAAGAGTCTGACATAAAATAATAAAATGACCAACAGTTAAATAAATCAACCTGGAGTGAAGGAGTAAGAAAAGGAGGGCTGGGAAGCCCTGATAGAGAAACACATCATGCGAAAACAAAGCATCCGGCCTGACGGTGAACTGGTAATGTCAGGAGGCCAAACCGAGGCGCTGATTACAGGCTGAGCCTAAAGCTGACTGAACAAAGAGTGAAGTGGGAGAAGATTGGGGAGGATTATCTTGCTCTTATTCATTACCCTCCTCATTCATTACAAGGCCACAGGCTGATTAGATAACCATGATAATAACCTATGTGGGCAAATGTGTGAGTGTGCTGGTGGCAGATTTAAAAACTGAAAATGACGACGGTCTGATGAAGCGGCCCCCAAACACTGCTGTGTAGAGTCTGCTATTTCAACTTTATTTGAAGCATATCAAACAGATTTAAAAAAAAGGCCTGGGGAAAACAGGGCTCACTTTTATAGTCATGTCCATGGCAGCACTAAACGTAGGATTTATGGGTAAGCAACAAGCAACTGCTGAGCTTTCAGAACAGGTTTCAGCTCCCAAGCTTTCCCTGGATGCATACATTTCTGTGGATCCCCAGGGGAAGTTGTTTGGCTGCAATACTGATTACAAAGCAACAGGAAGCCAAAACACGCCGATTTTAATTGCTGTTAATGACGGAATTCTGGATGTTAATTGCAATTAAATTGGCTTCACACAAAAACAGTGCTTTTAAACAAAGGTACAAACACTGCTGGTGGTAAATTAATGAGATGCTCACAGGTCAGCTCCCTCAGGTAAGCAATTTAAGATGAGAAACCAACAGTAATCAGGATTTCACTGTTTTTAAAGCCATCTTTTCAAGCGTGACCTCCAAAATATCTCGTCTAATTTTCTCAGTATTTTTCTCTCTCACCGTCTGCCCGCTTTCTTTTCATAACTGATCTTTATCCATCCATGTTGGAGATTGTATCTGTAACCCAAGTTATTAGGAAATATGTGCATAATCAATAATTCCTAAAGTCTGAGTCGGAGATAAAACTAAGTGTTCAGAATGTTTTGGTCTGGTAAAAGTCTTGATTTGACTTTAGCTAAACAAACTTATTGGATGGTATTTAAACTCTACCTCTAAAATAACCAAAAAAGACAGATTGTGTGCTTCTTATTAGCACTCTTCGGAGTTCAGGCAGGTTTATGGTTTGCAGCTGCACATCTTAGACAAAAAAACAACCTAATCTAGTGAGGTTAACATGTAAATTGAGTCATGTGCTTACCAAAGCCTCCTCTGTGACAAAGGATGATCACTCATCCCCATCAAACATAATTTGCACTTAAGGAGAAGAAAATACTTGAAAGAACCCTTGGTTAGTTACAGAAATTAAATTTATGATTATAGATGTAGAGTTTTACATCTAAAAACCTAAGGTTAACCTACTTTCTCCACAATATTGATGATTTAACAGCAGTTATAAACCAAGCATCTCCTTCTAATGAATGGCAGTAAAGAATGAGCCCTGCTTATGTGCTTAAACATCAGCCGCTGTCACTCCATACATGCCTACTGCTCATTAATGGAGAAAAGAACACAATTCTTTTTTCAGCTGCTTTATCGTAATGTTTATCATAACTTACAGGATATTGACAGTCAAATTGCCATAGCGATCGCTGCTTCCGTGAATAACGACACAGTAAGACAGGTTAAAAATGGTGAAGTCCATCATCTGGTGTTAATCTAATGTTGTCTTTTTTTACCGACAGTTTTTCCTGCGTTAGGTTAATCAAAATGAAAGTCGAGCCCCAGTTACAGTTCTCATTAAAGAGAGCAGGTGTATATGAATCAGGCTCTGGGTGTTGGGATCAATAAAGAACCATTAATGTGATGAGTGGAGAAAAACAGAAAAAGCAGCGCGGGGGGGATGGGGGGAGCTGAGGAAAGACATGCTGAATATTCACACCCATCACAATGAGGGCAGCACATTTCCTGAGAGCTTCAGTAAATCTCGTCTTGTGACAGGCCTTATAAATCCATTATTAACATTTTGAGGGTTTTTTTTTTAAAGTAGGGGATGATGTTGTATGCTCAGAAATACAGTTTTTAGTCAGAGCATTTCTAGTATCAAAGCATAGAGAGGTTACAAAATGTTAAGGTTTCAAAAGTACTAAAACTTTCCTTCTTACTGTTAAACTGGTCCACTGCAGCAAACGCTACAGGTTTTCTTTAACCGTATTAAATACAGTTACCCTTCCACTGCCTCACCTGTTGCTGCACACTGTCCATCAGATGGCTGAAAGAAGGATTTTAGCTATAATTATTTTAATTAAAAAAATTTAATTAAGCCATCTGGAAATATTTCCATTCATGGAAAACGATGAAGATCTTACCTTAATCAGAGGGAATTCCATCAACAATTTGGGACTAACTGAATAGATGCAATTGAAAAAATGCATTCTTTACAGTGGATTATGACACATTTTGTCACATCTACTTTTCAGAACCATTTGCAATTAAAATCAACCTCCTATCCTCTGGACTAATAACAGCACAAATTATTCATTTCAACATAAACTTAAATAAAATTCCAGCAAAGTATGTGATAAGAACTTCCTGGATGCCATTCAATTGTGCAACGTAAAAAAATCCGCAAAAAAATCTAAATAAAGTTTATACAGTTATACCATAAATAGAAAAACAGCTTTTAAAAGAAAATAGTTTATATAGACCCAGCTAAATCTTTTGGAAATTCCACAGCTAATGTAGGAAAAAATGCATGACTAAAACATTACTCAGAAAGCTTTGCTTCCTTAATGTGATTTTTTTTTATTTATTTAAAATGTTTAGGCTAAAAAACTTGGATATTTTTTCTCCCTATACAAGCATTATGGTTTTATCATATTTTTGTAGTAACTGTTTGTGTCTGAGCACTGTATGACTTCTAGTGAGAGCGTGCAGGGTCTACATGTTCTCAAGAGTTAACGCTTCAGAAAAAAAGGAGCAGAGAAAAAAACAGCTTAAGAGAAATAGGCACAGAGACTCCGCAGTAAAAGGCAAAGGGACACAAATCAGAGAAGCATTAACAGCCAAGTGCAGCCATTATGCCTGAGGCTAGCAGAGAAGTTAATCTAAAGCACTAACCCACTGACCCACATATCGCAAAGCCAGCAGTTGTAAAACTCACAATGCAAGCTTCATGTCAGGCTGCCAAGAGAAAGCTGAGTTGCTGCTACTGGACTATTTATGACTCAGGTACTGATGAGCCTCCCCTCGGAAAAAGTAAAACCAAAAGAGTAAAATCTAAGAGCAGAGACGAGTCTGTGCTAAAGGCCCCAGTTTTCCACGAGTTTTCAAAGCATTTATTTATATTCTTTTCTGCATATGTCTATATTCCACCAACTTTACAAACAATTTCACTTTATAGTTGCCCTTCTGCTTAAGACCACGTACCTTCATGCAAGACTCAGATAAACCAAGTTAATTGTCAACAAGATTAGAAAAGGATTGGATCGAAAACATCAGTAGGTTTTGCTACAGATTCTTAATCAGGTGACATCTTAATCTACAGATTTTGAGTAATTGTCCTTCCTTGAACGCATCCCAGCATCATTCCCATAGCATGATGCAGCCACCACAATACCTTATCATAGGGATGATGTGTTCAGTGGGGTAGAGTTTTACTGCTCTGCCTGGAAGGCATGTATCTTTTTCTTATCTGCATGGACCACCTTCTTACAGGTGCTTGCAGTGATTGTTGCATGGTTGGTTGAGAACAATAAATGTGAATGTTTTGTGGGGGGGTTTTCCCAATAATGGAGACCTAAATGTGCTCATTTCTAAGAACTGTTCTATAAAGACAATGATCAAAGAAAAAATTTGGGTCTTTAAGAAAATGTTGTATTATCAATTAACTGCTGGTCAATCAATCAAAATATACTTTAGTTTTATTCATTAATCAATAACTTGAATCTCTAGTTAGGACTGTCCTTTAGTCTTAAGATGTGCAGATGTGTTATAATCAAACAGTCCTTTAAACATCTCCACAGAAATGTTTCTATAACATTACACCCACTGTAAACCAAAGTATTTACTAAGTTAACTTCCTAAGGCAGTTTGATTGCAACATATATTGGTGAGGGTAAAGCATAAATAAACAAATGGAGAAGCAGTAGGAGAAGGTTTATCCAAAGAAAAAGTATGTAACAGCATGTGGAGAGAAGTAATGCCATTTCTGTTCTTTTCTTTGTTTCTTTGCCTAAAATAAGAGGTACTGTACAATGCAAAACTCGATGTGATAACCAGTGATATTACTGCATTAGGATTAGAGCTGGGCAATTAATTGCATTCAGATTATAATCCCAACTTAACTGATTTTTTCATCACACTGTTTAACAAGAGAAAGACACTAAATTTGTCCATCCAGACCTTTAGGTGGTGGTTAAATGCTTGAAGTGGGTTTGTGGCCACAGAGAGGTAGAAAGAGTTGCAGCTAGCATGCAGATCCATGCATGCAAGTAGAAGTAAACACTTTTTCACACAATAGTTACCGTAAAGTCCTGTAACAAAGGATTCTGGGCAGGCAAGGTTTCAAAAACCAAAACTCTGGAGTAAAACATCTGCAACCTTGGGGTTAGTGCAAATAAAAATCAAAAGGAAATTGCAATTTTAGTTGAAAATAATCGCAATTTAGATTTTTGGCAAAATCATTAAGTCCTTATTAGGATGTTTCCTAAAGCTCCTTGACACTGGAGGACTAAAATAAACACAGAATAAATACAGAAGAACGACTGAGTTCATATCAATATATATTTAATGTTGAGCATAAATAGGTCTTAAATGAGGCTAAAAAAAAAAAAAGGTTGTCCATGAGAAGATCACATTGTTGCAGCTCAGTGAGAGGGCTGCTAACAGGGAAGGAAATATCAGAATCGCTGTGTTTTTGTTTTCAGCCATGAGATGGCTCTTAATGAAGCATGTCAAACACTTCTAATTGATAAAATAATTCAGGCAAGACAGCAGGGAAAAATGGGTTACTGCATATGAGAAATATTTAATAAATTTCATAGAAGCTGGCATATTAACATGTAAAAAACGGTAGTGTATTCACAATTCGAGATACCAAGTCTATCTGGGCAGCTGAAATGACTTCACCGCTTATATTAAGCAAGAGGAATATCTTAAATTACAGAAAGCATTAACAATTTCACTCCTTCTTACAGTAAATTTAATATAAACTCTCTCTCCATCTGCTTGTGTTACATATCAGACTATCAACTAAATGCTTTAGTTTAAAGAAATCCAAATTTGAGACTAAAATGCTGCTATCTTCGTTTCTAAAGCTGTTGCTGAGGGACCAAGAAGCAATGATCCGAGGCGGAGTGAAATGATTATAATGGTGCAACAGGGGCCTGAGCTGGAGTAAAGAGAAAACAAACTGTGTCATAGGCAGACGGCGCGTCGGTAAATCTTTTGCTAATACCCCACAGTCATGTTCTTTCCACCTCAATGGCAATGCTCCGCACTGTCTTCTCACAGGAAGGCTTGTTGGATGAAGACCCTACTGAAGGCCTGAGGGAGCTGTTTGATAAGCAGAACCACACATGTGCAACTCTCAAACCCATCGGCAAGAGAAGACTTCATCATCATATGATAAATGTTTACCTGTGATACGTCTGGCCAGAACCTGCTGTATGCAAACACTCATGTTCTCAGAAAGCAGACAGCAGTTATGACTTCATTGTCACTATTTGAGTCATCCACAAGTCAGACAAGCTGATTCAATCATAATAACTGAAAACACCGACTGTGAGCTATACCCTGCAATAAAAGGAACGCTTAAGGCTACTTTTTCCACTTTAACACAATCTGTCTAAAGCATAGTTAATAGGATGAATAATATGCACTCCAGTTTTAATGAAGAAAATTTTCAATTGTGCTTTTTTTCTACAGCAGCTGAACTCTGCCGCCTTTAGAGTTTGCACTGATCCCAGCAGAGCACTTTCAGACGCTCTGCTCTTTGTTTCTTTTCTGTCTAAAAACACAACAAGTGCCACTGAACACAGCTTCCTTTTGGGAAAATAATGTAGGCTGTGGGAGAGGTGGGCATTTACTGTAATGCAGTTCTTTGAAAACAAATAAATAAATGAATAAATAGATAGGTGATGAGACCTGAATGTTGTCCCAGTGAAGGATAAATAAAACCCCTCTCACAGCTCTAAAAAAAAAAGAACTTAATTATTATTTTGGACCTGAAGATTCAAGGAGACATTTGTTTACTTGTCTCTCTTGTCAAAGAATTGTTTCCATCTATCCTTTCTCAGCCAAACAGCAGCTATCTTAACTCTTTTGTATTTTATATCAAATTTTGCATAACATGTTTGGACTAATTTCCTAAAAGAGATAACCTTTCCAGCTGTTACGTGAAGCAACATGTTTTATAATTCTGTCAAATTAAAGTAGGGTGAACAACATATACAGTGATGTAGTTTCTAATTGTCCATCTTAAAACCCTTTAGTCGTTTTTTGTCACCAAACAAACACAAAGATTGTGCCTTTTCATTTTACTTGGTGTTTGTGTGAAAGAAAAGCATGAAGTATTTCGTAACTGTAAGAACATATTAAAACTTCACATCTTTCTGCAAATAAAACCTGATATGCGTGACCTGACTTTATTTGGAACTCAGTCCCTTTTACTCTAATATGTATCATTCCAGAAATCTCTTTATAGTAACAATCTAAGTTAGTGTAACTTGATCGCAGTAAAAATCCAGCTTGCCTGAGAACACATATATATTCAATCTAACTTTACTTTACTTTGCTATTCAATTAAAATCAGAAATACTCAAGAGAAATTAAATAAGAGTAGGACAAACATTGTTGTTACTACTTGTGTAAATCAGTCAATACATACTGCATTAAGACTTGGAACTGTAATTGTAAGTAAAATGGTTTCACAGCATGAAATAAGGGGAGTATTTTGCCTTCACTTCAGAATTTTACATGTATCTTTTATCACCTTAAAAAAGAATATATATATATAAATATATATATTTCTGACCGGAAATATTGATTCCTATTTCCTACATTTTCTTGCATCCTTTTAAAACCCCTTTTTTGCCTATCAAGATAATCCACTGTGCATTAAATTTACCAAATTTTAACAGCAAGACCTTATTTCCCAGCAGCCGGTATGTGTGATTGTGGAAGCGAGAGCTCTGATAGGACTTCATATCCCTTATATTCTCCCTGATGGCCTACGACACAGAGTAACCATGAAATCCTGTAGGTGGCTCCTTAAATGGAAAACTAGATGCGGCGATACACTCTCACCATTGGAACTATATACTTTGAAGTTATCAGTCCCCGATTTGTTCTTGTTCGGATTCATATTCTAGTTTGTCGGCTTCAATTTTTAAAGGCGAAAGCATCCAATTTAAAGCTGCGATGAGATGTGTGACCTCTTTTTAAAAGTAGGAAAAAAAGGCTCTCTGTGTCATGGAGTCCCTGTGGAGTGGAGGTCCTCAGAAAAAGGTTCTGAGACAAACTCAAGATGGCTGGAAAAAGAGAAATCAGGCGTAATCTACAAAGAGAAATGGGTTTCCTCTTTGCTCTGTGATGACTAATAGGAAAAAAAACACGGTTTTGATATCAAAAGAGACCCGTGGGGTTCTGCAAACCCGTTGACAGCTGGAGTTGGATCTTAGGATTGTTTTCATGACATGCACTCTCCCATCATAGCAGGTGTGAGTCTGTCTGTATTTATCTATGAACCAGGCTTTTAAAGAACGTCACTGTTTAGACAGTGACAGGACAAAGAGCTTGGCCCTTCTCTCATAACAAACACACAACTGTCATGGGAACAAATATATATATGAGCATCTAAAGCTGTGAAAAACGTACATCAGTGAGATTTTTTCCACAAACAGAGACTATTATAAAATAAATCCATCTATATTTGACAGACTAAATCACCACTAAAACAGCCAGACACAGTCCCATATGAAAAATAAAGATGTTGTCAGAAATAACTGCTTCTCATGAAATACATTTTTTTATGTTTTGTCACATAACCCCACCATCTTTTTTTGGACTTCAAGCAATATACAAACTTTTAGACACTTCTGACAGGTCTTGAGTGCATTCACATTCAGACCCATATTAAGAGACCCTACAAAAAATGTGTTGCAACCATTTGTTCTCAGAACACCAATAAGTCAAGAGAGTCCACCTTTGTGTAATTTATCCTAGTTGTGAAGAAGCTGTGAGGGAATTACTGGTAAGACAACAAGGTAAACATGGAGAAGATGGAGCTCTGGTTACATCTGACCAAAATAGAAAAGTCCTAACCCCACTGCAAAGTGCATAGGGGTAAAAAAAAACTTATACTGCAAATCAAACTGAACTTCATCCCATCAGGAGGATGACCCTTTGCAGGGAGCCACCACCAGCACCCCAAGCACCAGATGGCATTTAGAAGTTGGCTTTTATGCTAAATCTGATCGGTTCATCATAATCTTGACTAAGTCAAAAAATATTTGTTTAAAATTAGGCTGTGTTTAGTTGGTCTGATTTTGTCCTGCTTTAGTCCAATAACAGACGATGAAAATATGTTGCAAACCCAGTTTTCAACGTCTTTTCAGCTATCTGAAAAGTACGACTTTTCAACCAAATGTAGACATCGTTTGGATGTAAATCATGTTGTTGTTTCAATGTATTTCCAACCAATTTTTTCTCAGTGGGTAGATGAGTGTGTCAAAATAACTGTCAAAGTCAAAAACTTGATAATATTGAGGAATCTGGGGAAAAAACAATTTTACAGAAACGCTAAGCAAAGATTATTGCCTCAAGATGTGAATGGTTGGAAGAGAAATGGCTTTAAAGACGTTAAGGAAGGCTAAAAAAAAAATACAGAACTTCTCAGATATTCATTTGTGAATAACTGGAGGACCATGAATAATATTGTGAAGCAGTGCATTATGGGGGTTACCTCCCCTGGCTGGTGAAACTCCAGCCAGCGGAACATTAAACGACATAACAGACAGGAATTTTGCTTCCCGTACAGTTTGGGATTAACAAATTTCTCTGATCAAACATTACTGGAAAATAATTCAAATAATGGGGAAAAATGCGTAGAGCTGTTAATTAATGACTCCTACAGCAGAACAAGTGAGTTTTTGTGCCACTGGTGAACTCAATTTAACCTCTGGCCTGTCTGCTGCCAAATGAAGCAGGTAGAGAAATCCTAAAGTGTACAGAGTTGCACAAGTACTGTAAAAGTCTTAGCACAATCTCTGACGTGTCAGGGCATGTCACAATCACAGAGTTCCTTTATATTAAGTAGACAGACTATAGATTATATTTAATTAAAAAAGCACCAATTTACTGGTGGTGATTTCTATTAAACTGATTAAATGTAGCTTAGAATCAATTGAAGTGTATTTGCAAATTCAGTTTCATCACAATATGAGGTCAAGGGAGAAATCTCTGACAGGATTTTGTTCATGTCATCAGTAATAGAAAAATGGTACTTACGATCCAAGCCGTTGATATACTTCATGGTTATTTCACAATGTCCCCATACTGCACTGACAATGGGATACAGCTTCTTTCCTTTCAGGCCTCGAAATGCAACTCCTAGATACTGTCCGTCCACCATAAAACTTAATGTCCCTTCATCCATGTCCAGAATCACAAGAAGGGAGTCCGGGAGGGTGAATGACTCCTCTGGCTCCAGAAAACAAGGATAGGAAGGCAGCGAACTGTGGGACCGGTTTTTACTGTCATGGTAGAGTCTGTTTCGTCCCAGATCCCAGCCCCAGGACTCACAGTCTGAACCTACTAAAGCGGTGTACCCAACTGAATGTAAAGGAGCCGCCGAGGTTGCCACACCCACCACGGCATGGGTGCCTCTTTGCCGTGGAGGCCAGTAGATCTTCCACACATGAAGACCCCGCGTGTATCCAACCCGCCCTCTTATGCAGTCCGTGCTTTGAGCAACTGGGTGTCGGTGAAATGTTAACTTATCATCATCTTTGATGAAGATGTTGAGGGAGCGATCGTCTGGATTCCAAGCATGATGGAGCTGGGTCTCCAGCCCAGCGCATGGCATGTCTAACAGGAGATCCAGCCTGGGAGGCTTGGAGAAATCTGGACCTCTCAGCTCCAGGTGTTGACGACGATGAGCCGTTGGTCGGTAAGACGGGGAGCTGCCACTTTCCCCACGACCATCAACCGATTTAATGCTGCCAGAAATCTTCTGACCCATGGCTGTGAGTAAAGGGTTGATGGGAGGAGAGGGGAGAAGGCAATGTGGTATATGTGCAGGTGGGTGCTGCGAAACGGGAGCTCGACGTTACCTCATCAATGCGTCCTTGCTGAAGGTGGAGGCAATAACCAAATGGAGATGTAAGGAAGTGAAGAAGGAGGAAATGAGTGACGGATCTGGCTTCATGCCACAGATGTCTTCATTATGATTTACGTCTGCTCCTGGCGAAAAATACAAGAGAAAAAAACTATTACTGAGTATAATTTTAGCAAACAATATCCAATACCAAACCAAATAATACATGGATCGGTGAACAGCCTAAACATTGCTTTTCAGGTAAGATAGGCAAGATTAAAACCATTGACAACTAATACAAGCCATTGCAGGAAAGCCTTAACCTTGCGCTACGAGCTTGATTGTTGCCAGATCTCAATGGTCAGTCTCACAATAAATCCATATTGAAAGATTCCTACTAATTCATCCGTCTCCGAACCACCAGCAAGTCAGACCAATGACATGCCAGCAGTGTTTTTTGGGGCATGACATGTAGGAATGGCGACAGTCAGGGCCTTGCCGGGGCATAACAAACATGGCTACACTGGAGGACTCACCCTTTCATACAGCAATTGACTCGTTTTTAGGCAATTTGTCATTTAAAAAAAGAAATAAAGAGAAGCACTTTGTGCATTTGTAAATGGGAAAGATGTCTGTGCTTTTCTTCCAACAGGATTTGGAAATAGTTTGATTTATCAGCTTACTCCGCTAGTTGTGAAAACACTAAAGAGGCTGCAGTGGAATCACGCTGCTACAACTTGCTAAAAGCGTACCACCCAATCAGCTCCAAGTATTGTCCTAAACGGAGCCTCCTTTTCACAGACAGACTGAACAACAGCTATCCCAGATTGAGAACTTAGAACTAAACTTAGTTCTACACATATAGATCGGGCTACTGTCAGGTTAGGACAGCATTCTTAAAAAACAGAAAGGATAACACATTTGTTTGGTTGGGACATTTTAAAGGGATTTTTTTTTACAGACAACACTGAAGGACCACAAAGATAATCTATGCAGGAACCAGACGAGATAGCTCAACCAGGTAGTTAACAACTAGCCCATTTTACATTAGCATGGCGTGCTAATACGCTCATACGGAGATATGGGTATCAGAGTAACAATGTTGGCCAGAATCAGAGCAACAATTGTTTCTACCTGAATGCTTATTCAATTTTACAATTATCTATTTTTGTTACAAGCAGTGAATTGACTCAACACACACAGAAAGCTTTCCATTCCTCCCATATGGTGCTGGTTTGATAGGTTTCCAAGCAGCTGTTCTCAGACAAAATGTATTTTTTATCTTTGGTGGATATTGTGCTACACCTCTATGGTAACGTTTGATATTACAAATAACTGCTTCCCTCTTTATTCAGTTTTGTTTTCAATAAATTTAATAATGATGTGGTTCAGAACCCATTCAGATTTTGCCCATTACTTCCTTACTTGTATGCTTATAGTGATGGATTTAAGTTTTACTCTGTAAAAACTACGCAGTTGTGCAATATTGGCCAAATCTACAGCTTGCAAACTTTCTCTTAGCTAATCTAATTTTAATGAGCATTGCATTTGCCAGCAGAAACATCAACAGAAGGAAAACAAAAGCACTGCGTATTAATTCATCTTTCAGCTTTTGTGTCTAACACAGATTAAAAAGTCATCTGTACGGTAATCCTAATCCTTGTGTAGAAGGATACCATTATATGTTACACCCGACTGATAATATTGAAGTTTCTGAGCAAAGCAATGACAAATGTTTCTGATAAAAACCAGAGATAGTTGTTTCTATTTTAAGAATATTTTTCCCTCTTTGCGTCATTTTCAATTTGACATCTGAGTTTCATTTGTGGGTGTTAAAGTTTCAGTTTAGTTTTACGTATTTTTAGGTCAATTTACTTTCAGTTTTATTTGTTCTCTCAAAGTGTGAGTTCTGAGATGATCAAAACCATGAAATGTTAGTCTTCTTTGATCCATGTTAAATCAAAGTAAACAAAAGGCCAAGAGCTTATTTATTCAAACATTTTTTCCAAGTTACATCCTAAGGCACAGGCAATAGTATTAAGAACATTAAGTTTTTCTCAGATAGTTCTAGTTTTATTACTCAGTTCACAAATAATTGGTCTCTAACACTTAATTTTAGCATAAGAAGGCAGAACAAAGATGATCTCACACCCACCCACACGCAGCTCTGTGTGGTTAAACTGGTGCAGCGATCTCTTCCAGGAACGACAGCTGAAGCTTCCTCTTCGCAGGAAAAAAAAGTCAGTCGCACTTCAGGCAGAAGTGGATGATGACTCTGTGTCTGTGTGTGATGTTGGTGTTTACCTCACATCATTAACTGCAACATACCACTGGTCTACTGTATTTATCATCTTGTTTTTTTTTATATATGCATGGCTGTAAAACTGCCACTTAAGACTAAGCCTTTCTGTCTGACACCTCGACATGAGCAGATTACTACTCGTTTATACATGAGTTTTACTTCAAGTAAATATAGAATTGAAGTGTTCCACAATACCGTACTTAAAAATACATCTTTTAGCATAAGCTCATTCTAAAATTAGAGGAGAAGGTCTCTGAAAGTGAGCTTTTAAATCTTATTTCACCACCTTAGTCATCCATCTTTCTCTTCAAGGTGGTACAGTTTCACTACTTTTAGACGTTATAATGATTAATAATGGATGTGTGCAGCAATTTGCTAACTTATCGCAATAAACATGTTCCCCTCTAGAAGGGCCTAATATCTAGTCTATTGCTTTTGTTTAAAAAAAAATTGGCAATGGAGTTACATTTTAATAGTATATAAGCCACAAAGGCGACGGTCACTAATTAAAGGTTTCTTGACACTCCAACAAATACATATTTTAATTCTTAGAGGAGTACTGCATATTTTATTTAATAAAACAGTTACAAGGGATTTTTAATCGCATTAAAAATGTAGTTGGACAGAAACCCTGTAGTCTACAATGCTCTTAGTCGGATGCCTTAAAAAGTACAAGAGTAACCTTTGTATTCTCTGTACAGAGTGTTGCCACATTTTTCCTGTTTGCAAGAGAGATAAATTTGGCCTGTTGGAAATATTTGTAATCGATGGTGAAGCTACTGCCATGAGATTAGCTACCAAAGCAGATCGCCCAGCTAATAACTATCTAATACCAGTTTTATACTTGCTGCAATCACAATGTTTTTTCCAGTGGATAGAGAAGGAACGGTCTTAAAAGAAACCAAATCATATAAGATGGGTGGATAAACAGGAGGCGTTGCTTTTAACAATATATGATTATTCAAAGGTTAAGGGAAAATTACTAGTTGAAAAAAATCACAAGTGAGTAAGTGTGCAAAATGTGTTTGGTTTATAAATACACATCCATACAGACGTGGGTTTGTGGTTGTCTGAGAAATTACAATAATGTGCCACAGGACTTTAACAACCTTAGAAGATTAGTTTAAACCTGAAACCAAAACCAAGTCCTGAGGCTGGAACAGTTTGAATGCACTCAGATTAAAAGGTCTAAACTAAATCTACAACCAGCCCTTAGAAAGTCAGCCAAAGTGCAAACACAACTGTTTCATCCTTTCATTTTCGTCATTCTTTCTCCTACATTTTTTCCACCATGAATAAGGTCATTGCAGCTGGCAGCCATCATGACTAATGTCTGCCAGTACTCTGTTCACCACTGAGTGTGAGAGGACAAGCACACACCCACAGACGCCCAACAGACAGCTTCCTCTGTGTGAGTGGGTCACCCTGTCTGGCAGGTGGGTTACAACTGGATACTGCATGGACAATTATGGAGTCACTGCTACCAAAGTTTGGGACCTGGCCAAACTGATTCTAACTTAGTAGAATGTTACATCATCATTAAGAAAGCACTTGACCCTTGACCACATGTTGTTATGGCCATGGTTGCATAGTAACTTCTCAGGAGGCCGGTGCTATTCACTTGCATCGTCTGCTGCAGTAGATAGCAGACACGTGCTTATGCCATCTGTTGTTTACTTTGCAGATCTCTCTCCTTTCCCCCGATTAGCTCTTTCATTTTCCCCTCTCCTAACATCTCTGTACCTGTGTCTGAGTTACAGCAGCTAAAAGAAGTACTGAACAAATCAATGTTTAGCCAAGTTAGAATTGATCAAAAGGGCCCAGTGACAAAATGTAGACAAGATATTCAAAATCAATGCATATAATATAAGCAAATTAGTGCACCAATTCATTTATGGGTAAAAAAATATTTCAGCGACAGAGAAATTGAGTATTAACAGCCAGTTAATGTGCAGAAGGGGATAGAGGACCAGTTGAATTATGCCAGTTTAAGAATGCTTTCCTGTTACTTTGTGCAATGTGGTATCATTTGTTTAATGTAAATTATGGCCTCTAAAAAAAATTGAACAAAATCAATTCAATAGTAGCATAATGTGTAAAAACAATGGCATTAACTAAGTTGTCTATATAGATGTTTTATATAGATGTTTGGCCAATAACCGATACTGATATCTTTTTTGTTTAAAAAGATACAAAACCTACTTAAAGATACTGTGTAGTTTTCTCTCTCCTGTCCTGTGCTGTGATTGCAAATAGCAGTTTGGCCATCTGCCTCTGAAAATTCAAAGACCTCCACAACAGTGACATTTTTACATCAGAGTAAAAATCATTGTGGTAGACTCATGAATCAGTTGGGTGCTTGCTGATATAGTTTGCATCCCTGTTTTTACTGTTCCTGTGAGCATCGCTCATACAGGTGCTGGTCATAAAATTTGAATATCATGAAAAAGTAGATTGATTTCAGTAATTCCATTTAAAAAGTGAAACTTGTATATTATATTCATACATTACATACAAACTCATATATTTCA
>NW_015150677.1:842012-866879 GCF_000732505.1 Cyprinodon variegatus | reverse complement strand
GGAGCTAGGCGGAGCTAGACATGCATCTGGCTGTTGTCAGGTTAGCATTTGGGTCCTCTAAAAACCTCTACACAACCTGACATTAGCAGGCTGTTCAGGTTTAAAACCCTTCAAAAGTTAGACAAAAACTATTTTTTGCCTAGTAAAATATAATATTGTGACTTGCTTTTGGTATTCTAATGATGGTGAGATGAAGCCTCATGAGGCATTGAACCGTTGGGCAAATTGCTTCAACTATCCCCACAGTTAATGAAGCTTCATGTGAACATGTCACCACCTACTGGTAGAGTGCATAACTACAGTTAGCAATATAATCTGATGTTTGCAGTGGATTTTCTTCTTGTTGTTTTTTTTTATATAAATCCCTTTGAAATTGTTGAAGATTGTTGTGTATAATAACAGTTTTTTAAGGTTTTTTGGTGCGTAAAAGCTCTTAGAAGAGAACAATATTTTTAGGTACACTGTTTTTCTGTCAGTTTAGTGACATAAGCTCAAGCAGACAGTGATGGTGCTTGTCCAAATCAGGCAATGATGAGCAAAATGAAAGGTGTTACCAATTTTTATTCAAAAATAATAATTTTCAACAGTTTTTGGCTTTAATGTGGTTGTAAGTTATATTTTCAACCAATCTTTTGGTTAAACAAACCAATCTTATTTTGCAGTGTTTTACCCAATCTAAATTGGTAAAAGGGCAAACCAACAAAAATTGGTCACTTTGGCCAAAATACTGGTTAAGAGGTATAGCAACATTCAAAACCTTATACCAAGTCTTAAACCCTCAACCTTTGAAATGTAAGGCAATATAAGACGTCACTTACAATACCATCTCAGCCTCAGAAAGCAACACTACAAAATACTAAAAATACAACTGAAACCAGTGGCTTGTTCAGATTCTGGTTATTATATTGTTTGATATAACCAAATGTTTTTTAACCAACTAGATTGGTTAGAATCTATCCAAACTCTATCCAACTGATCACAGCTCTCCTACAAACTCTGACATCTTGACTGAATACTCAGACTGTCTAGATCCCTGACAAAGTTCCAGGCGAGCTGAAACACTTCCCAAAGCGGTCACGTGGTGTGGCAGGGTACAAAGGATCAATGATTTTTGGCCCCTACCCTAGCTGAAGCAAGCTTCGATATTCGCTTCATGGAAAAGCCCCCTCCGCTACTCGACACACATCTTGAAGCCTTGGATCATCTCATAACATCACTAGTATTTATTCAAGTTATCTTTGTCTGATTTCATTTCTTGTATGAACTGAAATATTTAAGCTCAAGTAACATGCAAAACCAGAAATGAATCTGTAATGAGGTGCATTGTTTTCCACAGCACTGTAAACCTCATTGGCTGATGATCAGATCTACTCTTTAATCTTTGGAATGAGCACACAGATTTTTTCAAAACTTTTCTCCTTTGTACATTTTTAAACTTTCAAAACTTTCCTCTCTTGTTCCCTTGTCCATTTTCTCCTGTAACCAGGTCTATGTGTCAATAAATCCATGTGGACTTCTGCAGAGCTACCTCCCTATCAATTGGTTTAAGTTATCTCAAGCCTGTCACTAAATGCCAAAGCAGCCAGCAGGAGGAAATCAATGCAAGCTCAGCGTTCAGCAAAAACACCATCTGCAAAACATAGGACACGAGCGAATTCACACACGGCTGCAAATCAGAGCTTACACCGGCTCACAGTGACAGCCCCATCCTGACAGAAACCAAATCATGCAGTTTCTGTCTGCCTTTGGTAAATTTACCAAATATCTTATTTTTCTCCCTATGAGTTCCTAAGATATACTTCCTTCCTTTTTCAGTTTCGTGATAGTTGGAACTTTTCCAAGTAATTCCAGTCACAGACTTCTCCTGTATGAGTCATTTTCCAGTCATATATTGTCTTTATTTGTGTTTTCTCTTGAAATCTAAAAAAGAAAATCCTTTGTAAAATTGCCAGTCTCTTTCCCTTAAATAGTGAACCGAATCCCAGCTAATTAAGGAAGTGAAAAATATATTTTACCACAGATCTTAAATCTTAGGAATAGTAAAAGGAAATAATAGATTTATGAACACACGCACACATAATGACACCTTTGTGCCAAAATACTTTAAAATCCATGGTGCCCTGAAGGAGGACTGTTAGCGCTTCTATGATCGAGCACCCATCTAAAGAGAACTGGGCTAAACCTGTTCATGCCTCCTAAACATCTGCGGACGGACACAAACACACATTTAGAAAGAGCCTTGGAGATCCCATCCATAAAGCTCTCAGGGGTAACGATGGCAGATTCACAACTCCTGAAGCAATGAAAGTGAATCAAAGTCAGCCTGGATGTGAGGCACTCCTGCTGTTTCACTTTTTTCTTGTTCCGCACTGAATAACTTGCACCAGTGTGATGAAAGATGTCACGCCCACACAAGTCAAATGCAACTGAGGAAATGTTTTTAAGTCTGATATGATAAATACTTCTAAAACCATATTTGGGTCACAGAATGTCTCACTGGATATTTCTTTCTGAGTAGAACAGGTATCAATAGATATATGGGTAAAAAGATTGAAAAGTGAAGAGAGAAGATGGCCTATGTCAACATCTGGAGTTTTGTGAAAAGGTATTTGCCCAGTGTCAAATTTCATTTAACTTTGTTTTTTTGCTACATTTAGGAGTTTCAGAACAGAATTTTAACGTGAGATAAAGAGGACAACAGTTAACACAAAAAAAAAAAAAACAGTTTCACAGGATGTTTCCTTTATCATCCAAACCAACATTCACCAATGTTAAAAAAACAAAACACCACCTCCCACCGCTTATGTAACCAAATGTATTTTTTCAAGGACTGACAGTAGCTGCGTTTTCATTAAAAATGTGTGTAAAATCTAGGGCTGAAACAATTAATCGTATTAATCCAGATTAATCGATTATTGAAATAATCATCAACTACTTTAGTAATCGATTAATCGTTAACTGGAGTCTGTAAAATAAGCCTTTGGCTGACAGAGCAGCCCAATTAGAGCAGCAATTATATAAAAAAATGTAAATAAAAATATGTAAACATTTTGCATTTAAGATAAAAATAAAACAAAAACATTTACGTCTGTCAATATGCTGTATCCAGAACTCCTCAACTGGAAAAGTTTTAGTTTCACCTGGTTTAATTTATAAAAAAAAAAAAATCTTCTTTAAGAATTCTTTGGCTATTGGTTTATTTATTGATTAATCAAAGAAATAATTGAAAGATTAATCGACTTGCAAAAAATTTGTTAGTTGCAGCCCTAATAAAATATTAACGATCTTCTGCTAATGCCGAACAAACTCACTTACGCCATAATATTGCTTACATTAAACAATAAATGACATTAAAATCATACGTGTTTGTTCACATGATAACTAATTAAAATCATCAGCAACATCATCCTCCTACCAGTTCCTGTCATCTTCTTTGACTTTCTTGCCAGTAGTAACACCCGGTTGTTTTGCCATGTGCAAAAAAAAAGTCTTTCCATTGCAGTTTTGTGACATACACCAATGGCGATACAGTTTGTAAAACCACCTCAACCTAGTGCATAAATTTTTAATGAAAAAATTTTTTTTCCAAAATTTTTGTTTCCATTAAGTAAACTTATTTTCATAAATATATAGTTTGTGCATTTTGATGTGTAAAGCAATACGAAGCTAGAGAGAGAAATTATATACATAAGGAGAAAAAGAAACATTTGAAAGAGATTAAATACAAACATCAGCAAAAAAAAAGTTAAAAACAAATAAAGGGTCTAAGAGTTGCCTATTTCAAGTAGATATTATGCTTAAAAACCTTTCAAAGTAAAAGCATTCTGCAAATAGCAGGTTCACATATTTTACAACAACGCAAAATATTTAATTCCGGCAACAGCAAAGTTTGAATGCAGTCATTTAGGGAGATAAAGGTCAGGTAGATTTGTTCTATTATTTAAAGAAACATTGTGTAACATTTTGGCACTAGGGGAGCTGATGTAGGATTAAATCCTACACTGATCTGTTAGGCGTCATATCTGCAACTTTTTAGGGTTAGCTCTTGTGTTTAAGGCAAGGCAAGGCAAGGCAAGGCCAGTTTATTTGTATAGCACAATTCAGTACAAAGACAATGCAAAGTGCTTTACATGATTAAAATATAGGAAAATAAAACAGAATCAACGCGAGTATGAAAAAAAGGGGGAGCTCAGACTGCCATAATTTGGCATAATCTGGGTTACAGGACTCACCCAGCAGCATATCTGAAATACATTTGTAAGTTTTTGAAATAAATGTTTATATAAATTAGAAATGTCTTAAAAACTCAACCCCCTAACAACTTCTTTACAATCTGAAATATTCTTATGTCCCATTAGATTAGATTATGGCTAAAATGAGTGTCAGTGCATGGGACATACATTATTGAGTATTTATTCCAGTTTAAGCATTAACTTGTGAAATTCACATTGTCTACATTTACATTTACTTTTGTACAGCCATACAGCTGTTAGTTGAACCTTTATCTTAAACTGCTTCCATATTTAAATGTATATATGGGGATTGGATCAGAACTCCGACATCTTGAAAAAAATGAAATTAACCACTTGTCCTGCAATGGTGTACGTGTCTTTTATGATGAACCTCCATTTTGGTATTCAAATTTACAGTGTTCTACCGCTTAGGGATAGAATGACGTCCCAGTTCACTTTACCTCATTTTTCCTTCCTTAATGATTGCTGAACCATCTGTGATTTAGTCAAATTTATTTCATCTTAAAAGCTCCCCAGTGTCTAGATAATTACTAGGGGTGTAAATCACTAGCTTTATTGTGATATGATATCAGATCCATTTGTTTGGACGACTGTGCTCTTTTTTGCTGATATCAAATCTGTCCGTAAGGATATTGATGTTCTATAAGAAAGTCGGTGAGCTAAAAGATGCAATAATATATACCAATCTAACATAGTAATTAACATCTATATCAACTAACAGGATATTCATAAATGAAGAAAATTAAAAAGTCACCTGTTCAGCTTCTGACACAGTACTGCTAAAGCTACAGTTTCCTAAAGATGATTATGTGGATCATTAGTTCAATATTGAGTTTTTTTTATTGTTACACCCCTAGTAATTAGCATTTGAATTTATCAGTAAGAACGCCAGACTATCATATGAATCACTCATAAGACCTAGCATGGTGAGGTTTGTACATTTTCCTCTCGCTAGACAGAGCATCTGAATGGTATATGTTGACATATGATGTTGCTTTTATTAGATCAGGGCTGTAAAATCTGACTATGCCTTGTTCATATTTTGAACCAGTGATGCACATGTCCGACACAGATAGCCTCCCTGAGATACAATGGTAATGTAAAAGAGTTTTGGAAAATGAAATATCCCCAAAAAGATTGAAGCAACTTGCCTTAACTGTGTTTAAGTTTGGTATAGATATAGAAAATATAGAAATGTGCAAGTGTTTTTTAACAAAAAGGTGTTTCTTTGTTAGTATTGAATACATTTTCCTTGCCCAGCAGACAAAAATACGTAGTATCCTAATCTAATGCTAGTTTCTTCTATAATTATATATTACTTGAGTTATATTTATTTATTACTTAGATTTTCCTGCCATAATTTGTTAACCAGAAGTTTTCTTAAAAAAGTAGCGGAGCGTAAAATTTCCGAAACCTTTCTATATTAAAGCACAGACCAACATATGAACAAATAGCATTCACCTAAGCTAAATATTCACTGCTTTGAAAGTGCAACCAGCTTAAAGAATGTAACATTAAACGTTTAAAAGAAGGGCCTAAACAGAGAAAAATTGCTCTAAGAGTAAAGAAAAAGGGCTGTGGGTGGTTAGAGGTTGCACATGGATCCACATGAATAAAGAGAGTGAATGAAAACAAACAATGGAGGATATGGAAAGAGAGAATAACAGAGTGAAAGAAACAGAGGTCAGCAGCTGACAAAACAAAAGGACGAAGTCAAAAAAAGAGAGCTGATATATCTTTATCCTGAGGCGAACCAAACAAACACACGTTCCCAGCGCTGTCCATAGACTAAACACAATCCTGGGAGAAAAGCTGCAGCAGACGGTGCGCAGCGCGCTCTCAGATTAGAGGTGTCTCTTACAAATAGGAAAACAAGGCGTTTAAAAATAGACGCTAGGATCCATCCTATTATTGTATGAGAGTGGAGGAAATCCAGGGGTAGCTTATAGGAGAGCACTCAACATGAGTCTGCTCCAAACAAAAGCATAAGCACACACACATATAGCAGGGCTGTCCTACCCAGCCAGCTGAGACCTTTGGACCATTAGGGGAATTAAAGCCAGAAGAACATAAGTAATGTGAGGTGAAATGAAGTGAGGAGAAGCTCATAGGAAGGATGAATGTCTTGGTAGAAAGCTGACAGAAGCAACAGAGTAGAGGATCTGTTCTCATCTAAACATCATGAAAATAAGCTTTAAAAGTTCCGCTTTGAAGTTTAAGGCACTGCTTGTAATAGAGGAAACTGTCAAAACCCGCTTAAACAGTGGCAGTCTTATTCAACATAGATTTCTCTCACCTTTCCTGACAGTAAAATAGATCAAACCTCTATCAGTGACATTTCATATCTTACCTCGGCTCAGCCTGATCCATGAATGTCTCACCAATAATTGAGAAAATGAAAAAAGAGAACTCCTTTATCCAAAAAGCAGCATATGTCCTTCATGTAGGCGTGAAGAGAAGACAGTGAGGAAGAGATGAGTAGCTCGCAACTCTGACCACAACTGAAGAGAGAGAGTCTTTGCTCAGAGAGCTGCCCACCTCCTCCCTCTCTCTCTGCTCCCTCCCTGGAGCTTATCTGTCCTAAGGCTATCACTTCTCCCTCACCTCCCCCCAGGCTCACTTCTGCTCCAACTTCATTCAGGGTTTCCAAGGCAGCGCAGTCATGACGCTTACAGCGGACAGCCAGCCGCTCTGAACACACTTTCAGCCCAACTCCAGTTTCAGTTCCACTTCAGTCTTTCCGAGAAAGAGCCACCGAGCAGAGAGAGAGAGAGAGAGAGAGAATGAGACATGGAAGCCTGAAAGCTGATCCCCTCTGATCTCATCAAGCAAAGTTACCAACAGCAACCAGACCAGCCGGCAGCTGAGAGAAACACCCGGTTCACCTCCCTCCCCTCTCTGACTCCCCCTCCAGTTTCACAAAGAGCTCACACAGAGAAGACCAACCACACCAACCTGACCCTCCCCCGTCTGCAACCCCATCACACACATGTGCACATACGCTTAAACCCCTGCACGTGCCACATGCCTCACACGTGCACAGCATGTGCACATTATTGGCATCAAGGTGCAGACGGCCATTCACGTCTAGGATGTCAAAATTAAATCTGCAAATTTCAGTTCACTTCCAACCTGAAGGGTCACATGTATCTAGTGCCACTGCATGCTAATAGACAACATGAGCTCTTAGATACTTCAGCAGCATAAATCTAGGCGATTTGGTCTGTTGGTGCATGCAAAATTGATGTAAACCAGTAAACATTAAATGCCACGCAGTGGTAATCCCTAGATCAAACAACCAAGCAGGAGAATGTTAAAAAGTGTTTCGAAACATGTCTTCTGTCGCTGTTTTATGTTTGCAATTAACACATAACTTTCAGCGCCGCCTGGGTGATGACCCGCTCCCTTTAGTCCCCCTCCAATGCTCTCACAGCTGTCTGCCCTTTTACTGTTGTCATGTTGTAAATTCAACTAAATCAGAGTATTAAGCTCTTGTTTTCCTCCTTTTCTCTTTATGGGTTATACTTCTCTTCATTTAGAGATGCATTAACACAGAAACATGCAGAGGAAGTGGTAATAAAGACTAAAGCAAGTCATAAAAAGCTCAGACCCGACCACTTCACTTCCTGTCCGGCTCTCCTTCACTACTGCTGTCGCCGCTGGAGAACCAAGCTGCCCACAAAACCTCAAGTCCAAGAATACAATTGTCTTATCATTACATCATGTCAGCTCAGGCGTCCAAACATGACACGCAGCAAGACAGCTTTGAGACGGTAATTCAGGGTCTGTCTGTCTTCTGTTCTCACACATCTACAATTAACGGGGAGGACACGTTTAGTAGCTGGATGACGTCAAATAAAACACTGTGGCTGAACTACCACATTCTCTCAAACGCTGAAGAAAAAAGAGGTCAGCACTTAGTAGAACACAGCATTTTCATTGTCCTCTTAGACTAAATTCATAGTCATAGAAAGGGCATCCTAAAAAGCCTTTGACTGTTCTCCTGTATCAATGTGAAAAGAAGAAAAGCAAAATGGTGGTAATGCCTGGGACAATTTCTTCTACTGACCCGACTAGTCATGCAAAAAAAACCAACAGCTAACAAGCAAAGAAGTAAAAAATGTAAAATAAAAGAATAATGGTAATGATGATCTAATTTAGATGTAATTGTCATTGCAAAAAAACCCCATAAAAACTATATCTACCTGGATTGAAGACTCTGTTTTATTTCTGCTATAAAGTAATCTTACCAGTTTTAATTAATGCTTTATGTAATGTGGTTAAATGGTTGCTCTATTTAAGTTTTAAGTAATACGTTTTTTCTACAACACCCTAACCTCAGAGTTTATTTTCATTTCACGTCACTATTTACATTCCCATTTCACTTCCCGGAGGCTTTTCATTAAAGTAGAGAAGAATGAAAGCCTTAATACTAACTTCTGTCATTCCAAATAACAGACAAAAGATCGAACAATGCATGAAGCTTCCAACCCAGGAGTCAGCAGCAACCCCCGATGTCCTCGGCTGGACCCTGCTGGAAATTGCCCCATGATTTTCTGCCTGAAGGCACATCCACATTTAAGAGACCCCAAGGGGGTCTGGGGAAGCATGTGGGTGTGTTTTTGAGGGAGGGGTGGTTAATCTTTGGGACAATAAGGGTTCCTGTCCTCCTCACCCCACACACAGGGCATTAGGGCCAGGGGCCTCACAGCTGAGGTTCGTACAGATAATAGAAACTGGACCTATGTGTGTGTGTGTGTGTGTGTTTGTTGATGTGTCTCCCCTTCCAACACACGTGTCAAACACAAAGCCACCCAACTGTCCACATCACCCATATAGAGAGGCCCTGAGAGAGGAGAAAGGATGGATGGCTGGAGATGGAGAGCAGAATTGGAAAAGAATGGAAATGGGTGAGGCAGAATAAAAAAAAAAAAAGTAATGGCAGTCAAATGGCTGAAATGGTAAATGGTACAATTACTCTGTACAGATGGCTGGATGTGAAAGCGAGAGGAGCAACGGCAGTTTGGATGGAGCAATAAAAGCGGGGTGATGAAGGGCACACCGGCCTTTTTTGGGTGGCAAAACAATCAGCTGCTTTTTTCATCTACCGATCCACCCGCTGGAAATCAAGGAGTCCTACATAAAAGCCTTGATAATGATGATAAAATATGGTGTTTGAGCAGAGCTTTTTTTAAAGGTCAAAGACATAAAATGTGTTAATTACAGAACTCTAAAGGGAATGGCACTGACACATCAAAAAGTTCACAGCTTCCTGTCAACCTGATCTCACAGCAGATTGATCTACACTCTTTTCACATTTAAAACTACAAAGTGTTCTGAGAAGATTTGCAGTGACAGGAAAAGTGTACAGTTTCAAGCAGAAGGAAAGATTACAATGAGAATTTTTTTTTAATTCTCATTTCTATTCTACAGCATTGAGATAATATTTTGTTTAAAGGAGCAATAACTAAATGTATTGCAAAAATAACCCAGATTATAGTAATTTGTCACCTGGGATGGAAGTAAGATCCTCTATAAACAATTGATTCTCTCTATTTACAACTTTTAATCAATTGTTTCTTCTTTTAAGCCTAGAGTTACTGAGCAGAACTACTTTGTGTGTATAGCCTGTGTTTACTTCCTGGTTCCTGAGCCAATCATATGAGATTTCCCAGTGTTGCCAAAACAGAGTAGAGAATTTGGTATTTTCTTTTGGCAAAAGAGAGGTACAACACCCTACTTTGGCTGAATCCTCTTCACTTGAATTTAGTTGCGGTACGTCCCCGTCTCTCTTGACTTGACACCCTCTTTCTTGCATTGTTCGAATTTAAAAGTGTAGGTGTCATTATAAGTAATTTCTTCTTTGATCGCCTGTCCCTGCAATCACAGCAGCAAGTTTTCCGTCTTCAACAGTTTTGCACAAGAAGGGACTAATAGCCTTTTTACCATACATTTTAAGCCCTGTAAGACTGGGCAGAGAGTTTCCCTAAACATCAATTTTGAAGTTTCGCATGGGATTCATAAATGCAATTCGGTAAGTCACTCCAACTGTTGAGTATGCTTTAATCCAAAGCATGTTATTATAGCTCACCCCATTTGTTTAGGGTTGTTGTTCTGCTGGAAGATGAATATCCATCCAATTCAAGTTTTTTTTTTGCTTCAAATGGTTTTTCTTGCAAGACTCACCTTTATTTATATATCTACCGTTCAGTTTCTGTATATGGAGAAGCATCCTAGAAAAGAAATGTTGCCACAACCTTGTTTTACTACAGGCAAGGTGTATCAAAACGGATGGGTAGCATTTCCAACTCACATTGGATAATGCACTTAGGCCAAAAAGTTATTTTTTTTTTTTTTTTGCTGAATGTGTTACCCAAAATAACTTGTGCTTTCTTTCAACAATAGGCTCTATCCCAACTTCCTGAACTTAAGACAGCTCTTTTGTTTCCTGTCTTTCATTACCAGATGTACTGATTAATCCAGGTGTGGCTGGCCATTGTTGTCATGGTTACTGAAGTGGGGCAAAACTTGATTAATCAATTTATCCAGTAATGAAAGACAGGAGATAATGGAGCTGCCTTAAGTTAAGGAAGTAGTGCAGTTGTCCATCGAGCCAATGCTTCCTTCCAGCCACAGCTTGGTTGGCTTTGAATGGGCTACATTGGTGTTGCACTAGTGATTGTTAAATCAGGGCTGAAATAATTATTAATCATATTAATCGTGATTAATCGATTATTGAAATAAATGAAAACTAATTTAGTACCGGTAATTGATTAATCATTAACTGGAGTATAGAGGCTGTAAAATATGCCTTTGGCATATTTTAACTCCACTTAAATTTCGTTTTAGTTTCACTTTAATTTCGTAAGAAATCTTCTTTAAGGAATGTTCCGCTATTTTTATTACTAATCGATTAATCATGAAAATAATCAACAGATTAATCAATTTGCAAAATAATTGTTAGTTGCAGCCCTACACTAGTGTTTTAGCAGCGGTTTGCAGCAAATTAGTAAAAATTCTTACTTATTATTGTCTTTCTAATTATTCTCCAGAAAAGCACAAAAAGTTTAAAACTAAAATCTAGTTATGTTATGTACACTATTACATTTGCTTTTTTAACAAACTCAGAGATGTGAAAGGGATCGACCACACATGCCATAAAATCAAACAGATTACCTGTCGCTATAAACCTTCACATAACAGAAGTGGGACTTTTCTATGCAGAAACCCTGCAGGAATTAGTCAGCCTGAACCCTACACCAATAAAAATACACATTCTGTTTCTTCCAGACTAATTTAGATGATATTGTTGGGTTTTCATATCTCAAATGTTTTTCACCAAAAAAAAAAACAGATGTTAAAAGAACAATTAAGCAGATACTCTAGATTCTGACAGAAGCAGCAGCAGAGGCTGCATTTATGTCGCCACCCCTCCTGTGGCAACATTTCCCTGTGTTACATAGCTTACCCATTTTTCTATTCCTGTAAGGGCATTTATTAGGAAGAGAAATATGAGACCTGCCATATTCCAGCATCTGATGAAACATGCAGGCACCCTGCTCTCATCTCTTGTACACATTAATACAGACACTGAGCGTCTGAGTACAGCAGGTAGGCATCAATTCAGCCAGGCTGCACAATCAATGGTGGTAAATGGAGGCAGCGGGAGGGACAGACAATGATCTGTGGCTCTTATTTCCCCCCTCAGTATCTCTTTCTCCATTTGAACATCATTTCCTTGTCTTGTTTCACCATAGGAAAGCTCATTTAATGAGACACAATCTGACTTTGTACAGCAGTCATTGAGTTTTCCCTCTCTCATGTTCCTCAGTTACACTGTCAATTGGATCAGTGCATTGTACAACTCTCTCTGATTTTTACAATGTGTTACTTATGTTTGCATTTTTTACTCCTGCCCAGCTGACAGGAGAATTTGACTGCTTGATTAACAAATTAAAAGCTTAGTAATTTACACAACACTGAGCTTAATAAGAAAGAAAAGTTTACCCAACTTATGAAGACAATGGAACAGGATTTCTCCTTTATGTTCTCTTTTCTAAATGGAGAAGCAAATCATCACCACCCTTTACTCCTTTCTGTGCTCTACATCTCTGTCATTCATCAGTCTAACACCTCCCCTGCCACTCCCCTGTTTATACTCGCTCATATTCCTCTTTTCTGTGCCGTCTTTCCAGTGTCTTCTTTAACAGCTGTGGTTCTGCCACAGACACAGCTGACCCTTAGTTACAGAGTACCGGCCCCCCCTCCCCAGGGTCCCTCAGAGACCCTACATCATTAACATGGGCACACACATAGGAGCTCAGAGTGGGCTGTGATAGATGGCCGTCTGTGTCCCGCAAAGACAAAAAGAAGATAGAAGCCAAATCAACCTTTCTAACATTATGCGATTGTTTAATCATTACTCAGTTAAATGTATTTTAAAGTCCACATCATTTAGGCAAAATGACCAAGACAACATGTGGACCACATCAAAACAAAAGCCGCCTGCTTGAATGAGCCACGTACAAAACAACGACACGGACAAAGACGGGAACAATGGCAGCTGAGTTTGGGTTGTAAAATTTATTTGTTTGCTTGTTTTTAACAGTTAATCCCAATAGGAGATTCTGTGCTACGTAATACATTTCAATCGCATAAAAAAATCAATACCTTCAAATCTTTATCCACATTTGCATTGCTTTCCGAAGCTGACTTGTGTTTCAGGATAAAGTTATTCAAGCTCCCTTTCTCCAGAGCGGAGATACCATTAACATGCACTAACCACAAGCATTGAATGATTTCACTCCTGGGTTTCATTGAATTATGACTTTGAAAGCTTGCATATCCAGAGTCCATTATTGGAGGACTTTACTGATGCTGTTTTAAGTGCTTACTTCTCCTCGCATGAATGGATCTGTGTATTGGCTGCAACGCTCCCTTCCCTTCTGTTTAGAGACAAACCCACTTTTAAGCATATTACTGCCACCTAAAGGGCTGGAGTGAAAAAACTCAGAATCTTGTTTAATGCAATGTACTTTACCTCAAACTGTGTTTGGTTATATTGCAATTGTATTGCAAATGTTATTATTTGCTCAGCCCTAGAGAAAACAAGGGCAAAAACTACAATGTACACATGAATGCAGTCCTATTTTCTTATTTTAAGATTTACATCTTTATTGTTGCTTCTGTAAGTGGTCATTCACAAAGGTGGAAATGCAGAGATTGCTGCAGAGTGCTTTTAAATCTCCAGCTAGGAGACTGGTCTGTTAGGTGTTTCAGCTGCTCCTTTGAGGCCTCAACATTACTCTTGACTCCCATTTCTTCACTAGATAAATAAATGAAAGTATTTGCATTATGAACTCACATTCCAGCTATCAATCTTGCCATGAAGACTTTTTTGTTGGCTGACCACTGTGTTTCCTGTGCCTACGCATGGTGTTATGTTACTGTCACTCTCTGGCATTTTGTATCTTTTTATGGCTGACTTGGGCTTGCGTGACTTTTTCTAATCACCTATTACTCAACCTGATGATGGAAATGACTATAACTAGTGAGAGCCATTCACCCTAATGCAGTAATGGAAAACATTAATACACTTTTTTTTTTCTTCCCTTTCTTGTTCTCAAAATAAGCTACCTGAAGAATACAATGGACACTACAAAAAACAACTGTGCACTAATATTTTTTTCAATGACTGTATATTAGAGAAGGAAAAATACAATTAGTTACATATGCATTTTTTTTTTTTGTCTAATCTATATATAGTCTTAATTTAGGTAATGGCTTTTAATCCAGGCAGCTGTGTGACACAGACTGTATGGGGTGTGCTTCTAGGAATGAAAGATTCCATTTCAGCTAAAAATGCTGCAAATAAAACTAAATAACATGTTAAAGAATCTGGTGAAGATATAGTCATGACAGACTAGAAACAGAGGCTCAAGTTTTTGATGATTGAAGTATGATTTTTTTTTTTTCAGTGCTGGGTTTAATACTCTGATCTTAAACCTTATAAGCTGCACTTTATGTACCGAAAGCAAAACCGCAGTCAGAAGAAAACCATTCTTTAGTAATCTGAGTGGGTTCTAGGACTTCCGACAATAACTGCCTATAGAGATTTTAAAATTTCTTTTATGTCCGTTTTGAAGCCACTAAAGATTTTAAATGGACTAGAGCAGGGCTGACAGAATTAATCGTACTAAAGTTAATTAATTGCTTAGTGAATTAATTGTAAACTAATTTAGTGATCAAATAATCATGTTTTTGAGTCATTTGTTTAATTTTATGTAATTACTTTAGTATAGAACTTGTTCATTGAGTTATGTTAAGTTACTATGACTTAGACAAACTGTATTGTCATTTTGAATGCACAGAGTGGATACAAAACCAAATTCCACTGCATAAAGCTTATAATGGTGAACATTAGCATTATAAAGTGCAGCAGTGATCAGAATGTAAACAGTGCAGGAGAAAAGAAAGCAGTTCAAAACAAGTTTTCTTTTTTAGATCATTTGGTTAATCAATTACTAAAAGAATCACACAAGGCCTAGTAGTTAACTTTCTAGAAAACACATTTTGATCCTTGATTTTTAACACGATTCAGATAAATGTTTGGTCTTGTTGAATTTTTTCTTTACATTGATTTATGTTTTTTTTCTGCTAAGCTGCTATACTTTTTAAGAATTTATAGTTTAATTCACTTGTAGCATTACTCCCTGTTTGCAGATGCAGCACCTTCAAAATATTGTTCCACTACACAACGGATCAGGACAGACCCTCTTTTTAATTATCAACCTTCTTACAGCACTGCTAAATCTTGAAGAAAATATTTCATCTGTTTATATATATATATATGGGCATTCTATATCCACTTTGTTCCTCAACATGATCCATTAGTGTGTCACACAGTGAGAAACTTAACTTTCTCTTCTAATCTAGCTTTAATAAGTCTGAGGATGCTACATTAGGATCTGACAAACGCTACCATGGCTGTATTCTAACAGCAAACACATCCCATCAGACAGGTGGGACTGATATAAAGACAGTCTTAGGACCTGGTGCTTCAAGCCCACATATTTGAACATACCCGTTATGCATTGATGTGGGTTGCTGTGAAATATCTGGAGTGATCTCTTTTCAAGTGAATAAACTATTTTTTTTATAATTAGAATCATGACTCTAAAACAAGAAACCTGATTCCAGCCCTGCAGATAATCTGATTTATTAGGTAGAGGTAATCTAGGGAGACATAGAATCATTGGATCAGCCCACACAGGCAGAATACATTTCAACAGAAAAAACTGCTCCGGCTTTGGACATTCAGCACATTTTAAAGCCAACAAATACATTGCTAAAATATTAAATGGTATCAACCAATATATGCCTAATGCTATATCACTACCCGACCCTATACTGACATTATTCTTGGAAACAAATTTTACCTGCAACTTTGTGGTTCTGGGTCAATAGCCATATTTTGACTTGTTTAATTTAATTTAATGTTTATTTAAACATGAAAATAATCATAAATGCAGGTTAATCCCCTTAACAGTATAATCTTTATATATATATATATATATATATATATATATATATATATATATACACGGTATATATATATATAAACATAAACAAACAGGTGCAGTTTTTTTTTTAGGCAGAAGTTTAAAAATAAAGCATGTTGCAGAAACCTGCCGTCTGTGGACAATCTGCTCGACGAAGAGGAAGCAATCTGGAATGCAATCACCTGCTTCATACACATTTTAATGCCTAAAAGCAGATGTTAGTTACATGCAAACATTTACAACAGTAAAAATGAAATCAAACATTGGTAACAGTAGAAATGAATGAGCAGAAACCCTTCTCTGAGGCGCACAGATGAGCTACAGCAACAACTGGAAGATATACCAGTATGCAAAACATTAATTTATGTAAATGCTTTGAGTTTACAGTCACCACCTGACATCAAGCACAAATTATTTGGAAATAATTTCTGTCGTCTGAAGGACTCGGACCCAAAGTAGCAGTGTTCAAAATCTGGGGAAAGTGCAGAGGGCAACTACTGATAATGATAGCAGAGCTAACCACGCTAAACAATGATGAAAATACCACTTTAACAACATGTCAGATTTATATCTTAGACTTTGTTTCACCATAAGTGGGATATTTGATGTTAATACGTTAACATCAAATAGACTGCTAACAGTAGAATAAATTTGTTTAATACACTAAGGGATTTTTGCGACATTTAGTAACTATTAAGACCCTTTTACCCTCATTTCACATCACTGATAAAAGTTACAAGGTAACTACAATTACAATCTGATGTGGATTCACCATCTTTGCCTGTGTTAAAAACACATTATGTCATCATTGATCAAAGAAATATAAAGTCAATTGAATTCAATTATGTCAAAAAAAAAAGGCGAGCCTTGTGATACATCTCTGTTGTTTGTGTTCCCCAGCACAAAAAAGAATTAAAGGGTTCTGGACCTGAAACAATCTCTTTATCTAATAATAATGAATGTTATCAAGTCCTATTAATGGCTCTTTTTTTTGTCTCTTTTTTTATGATTGTGAAAACATGTCTCTAATTTTTCTAATTTTAGCTTTTTGTTGGATATGCAGCTTGGGGAGCATTAGAAGATGAAACATGTGTTCAGTATGCATGACCTCTGTGTTTTTTTACTGGATCACCATCTCTGAAAGAATTCTTTCCATTTCTTTACCAATACCAAAACACACCAAAAAATGTGGCAAATATTAAAATAAAGCTTGGCTGGGGTACGTTTAAGTGAAGACTAGGTTTAAACTGTAAGATAAGATTTCACCCAATCTCATGAACCCACTTAAGAAAGTAGAACAAATAAAAAAAAGTATATGACCCATTTGTGATGACTAATAATTTATGGTAAATTAGTCATCCAGTGTGGTAAAAAATGCATGGTATCCACCCCCGTGGTACCTGTATTAATGTTGTAGGCTGAAATTATGCAGAACTCTATCAGTAGGTGTTTAATCTGCATCGACATGTCTCTATTTAACGCCGCGAGGTCAAAGGTGAAAGGCCAGTCAAATAAAGCCAAAAATCATCAATACACCAGGCATACTAAGTTATCAGGACGGCAGTCAGCAAACACTCTGTGCATGATAAATGAACTACTGTGCATGTTAGGTTAGGTTTTCTATATACAGCACAATTTATCTTTTGGATTAACATAAGACAAAAGCATCTGCCTCTCACAACATAAAGTTCCTATCAAACTCAACTCAACAAGCAGTTTCCATTTCCAAATGTTGCAAAATACCAAGAAGCCATTTATAAAGTTGAATATTACCCCTGTCAGCAGGGTAGAAACAAGCTTGTTTGTTATCATCCTGTGAGACAGCAAATCTACCAAGAATCATTGCAACAACATGTTTATGTGAAACTTAGCAAAGCAGAGATGGAACCCTGCCCTGACTAAATGCTATTTGGATATAGGTTTTAACGCAAAATGCCTGCAGCGTCTCCCTTTGTCTGCAAATTAGTGGCAAATGCAGCTCCTTGTCAGATGAGAATGAAAGCAGAAAAACAAAATCATTTTACTTTATGATTGGACGTAGACTGGGAAAAAGTGAGAGATAGTTTAGCCTCAGTGTCTTGCAAATGTAGATAAAATCTCGTCTTTTCAACATTTTTTACAAAACAACTACAATCTTTAAAGAAATTAATTGGGATTTTTTTGTATAAAATACTTTAATAAAGTACTGCATGCATTTCTCCTCTTTGATAAATTAATCCGGTTGCCTTCTGATATATTAGTAAATTATCCTAGGTATAAATCAGTATATGCTTTAGAGGTTTGTTGGAGAATATTATAGAGAATTGTGAGGACCAATAAACATACGACACCGTGTAAGATGAGATAAATCTTTATCGTTATTGAACCAATGTGAAATAAAATGAAATTGGCCGACTAAACCATTCAAGGTTTATCAAGAAACTATGTCACAAAAAAACTATGGCCATAAATTAGAAAAATGAAAAATGCTTGTGTATTTCACATAGCCCACCTCAAAGAAGCACTGTATTGATTCAAGTTATATTACTTTTGTAAAAACGATCCTTGACTCTATTAGCGTGTGAGCACAGCACTTTGTGTCTGCGACCCGAGGCCAGAGTGGGTTCTGAAGAGGTCCATCAGAGGGCAGCCGATGATTTTCTGGGTTGTGCTGATGGCCCTCGGTGCCGTCTTGTGCACCACAGTGAAACTTACGAACCACATGCAGGAGGTCAGCACAATCTCACTGGAACTCCTCTGAAGAGAGTTTCAAGTAAAGATAGGTTACAAAAAAATATCGCAAGCTTCAAACTCCTTATTGAGAGCTGCTCATAGTGAGAGATACTGAAGACCAACTCTTAACCTGCTGGTTCACTAAAACTGACAGCTGGAGAGATCCACACCTTAGTGGAAAAACTATTTACTAGGCACTACGTAAATCTGGCTCTAACAGATATCCAATAAGAAGAAAGACTGTGTGAAAAGAAAGTCAAATCCAATTTAACTATTCCCATAAGCCAACTAGGAGACAGCAATCCTGTGGACCCGAGGGAGCTCTGGTCTGGAGCTGTGAAAGAGGAGTCCAGGAGGTGAGCGACACCAGAATTCTAGTAAATAAAGTTTTCTAACACACAGCAGCTCAGCAGCTTATAGCAGCTCAATTTCCTCCAGAAGGACTGGTAGGGAGCATCAAGCTGTGATAGTAATCTACTTAACTTTGGGATTAGCATCTCTCTGTAGGAGTAACTTTCGGTCCGCCTGTTTGCTCATCTTTGCCATCACCACCCTAACACCCTCATTATCTATGTGACGTACTTGGAGGTTTGTACCCAGCTCCTATTTTTGTAATATGATGTAAACCAATAAAGACTTTTAGTCTCAATGACTGTAGTTTTTATCAAACTAAAAACGATTAATTTAATGTTTTTAGTTTACAATATTGTGCCCATATAAATCTTTGTTAAACCTCAGCTTTGTTAATCAAGTAAAATGTATCATTTTAATATTTAAATTATACTTTTATTTTATACAGTGTACTCTGTGCATTTTCACAAGTATTTTTTTTATGGAAAAAAGGATTTAAAGGATAGCTGATTTCTACTCTGTTTTTAATGCAATGAAAAATTTGCATTTCCAGTGCTTAAAGGAAACAGGAAAAAAGTTTTTTTTTTTTTTTTTTTTAATCTTTACCATTCAAACAACTGCTGAAAAAAACAGGATCCTCTGAAATCTGCTTTTTTTTTCCCCAAACTTCCATTTTTTTCCTTCATATTTTTCTGCATTCCACATTTCATATTTTTTTCTTCAATCCAAATTTCCTATCTAACCATATTTAACCTAATTATAAATCGGCTGAAAAAATATTCAACAAATAAATAACCAAAAAGTTAAAACTTAATTTAATTAAAACGAATTGTTGTTGTTTAGCTAAACATTGCATGCTTTTGCCAGGTACTGCCTCTAACTTCTTCTTCTCTTAGCGAACTTATCCGATCTGCAGTAAACTTTTATCGCCAGCTGTAGCCTCTTTCCGCTGGCACCGTTTCCCTCACAGTCTTCTCCGATGTTACGCCGTCTTACTCCCAGGCAGCCGTAGCCTATACTCTGTTTTCAGCTTTCTGTGTTCCTGGCAGACTTATCTGATCTTCCGCTGTGCTCCTCTGATCCTCCGCAGTAAACCTCCATAGCTAGCCCCTGCCAGCTGTAGCCTCTCCCTGCTGGCGCCATTTTCAAGGGGGCTTCTCCGATCTACCGCTGTGCTTCTTGGCTCTCTTTCTGAGCTAGCAGCAGCAAGCCGCTCTCTGCTCTGCTTCTGGTGTGCTGAAACACAGCGGGCTCCTCCGATCTCCCACCGTGGTTCCTTAGTTTCAGGCGGGACAGGGCTAGCAGCCTCTTCCTGGTTCTGGTTCCCTCTGGTGTTCCTTCACTGAGTTCCCACACCTCCTGCCTGAGCTCCAGAACGCCATCTCAACTTTTCTCTGTTCTCCAGAATTTGTCCCCCAATGTGGGACAGCATGGCCCCAAACTGGGTCACGGATAGGCGGAAGTACCTCTGAAAAGATCAGTCATCCAGACCTACCCTCTGGAGGAGGTGGTGGTATTCCCCATACTGGCTCTATCCCTGGGAATTTGGTGACCCCAGGAGTGCCAACAGCTTTGGCTTTCAAAAGTAAAAAGAAAAAAAAAAAAAAAGCACTACCAGTTGCTCTGTAGATCCATGTCCACCATGATGAGGGGAAACCAGCGACCAGCAAAGCCCTTCGCCTGCTGAGCAAATTCGCCTGCGGTGCAAAATCTCTTGCCGTGCCGTGCTAAATGCTAAATGTTTCAAGGCCAGCAAAACCAGGAGAAACTGGTGAATGTTTTTGCAGGTTTCACTTTCGGTGTGAATGCTCTTAAAAAGTTTGCTGGCTTTTGCAGTAGCAAACTACTTCTCCGTCCTTTTGACGTGACTTTGAATGAAAGTGGTCATCATGTTTTCTCATTCGTCCAGATTGTTTGTTGACAAAACAGGCAGACAAGTTGCTCTATAGATTTACAAGAATTGCTCAAGTATTTTTCTGCCATAAACTTTGTGGTCTTGAAATTTTTCCAAACTTTTTAGACAACTGTAGTGTTTCTGCTTTCCTCTTCGCCAAAGCTGACCTGAGCCCGCCCCACGCAACGAGGTAAAATCAGACTTGGGACAAAATTCACAGAATTCTATGCCTTGCCCAAATGGGTGAATCCTACGGAATTTCACATTTGTCTTAAATACCATTTTTTTGCTAAATTCTGTGATTTTGGCTAGATTTTTTTTCTACATAGTGGAAATCACAGAGCCCTACTTAAACTATGAATCAAGTAACACAGAAAAAGCTAGATATTTGACCAATTCAGGGGAAAGAATTGCAAGTCACAACAACAATAATTTTATATATTGGCCATGAGTGAGATTAGCTAAAAGCTAAGAGTTAAAAAAAGGACAGGGTATCACAACTGTGTGGTGTGAAACGGCATTCTTAACAAAAAAATCTGTAATTCATTTGTTGAGCTACTGTTGTGTTTGTTTGAAAATCAAATTATTTCTTTTTATTGTCGAATAGCTGAAAAACACCTATAATAGTTAACTTTGAGTCTTCTTACAGTAAAAACCTCCATACTGAAGTGAGTTGCTGTCTGTGAGATCTCCTAGTTTGTAGCATAGCCTTTTCACTGATTAGAAAATAATAATTATTTATTTCTATTTTTGACCAGATGTTCAGATTAAGTTTGATTAAAATTATTAGTTTCACTATACATCTGTATATGAATTGTATGATACATTCATAAATGACAATAAGAATCTGTAGTTACCACACTTTTTTTTAAATCAATCAAAGACTTTACCTTTTTATTTTTTTTTTCTAATTTGCTACGACATTATAAAATATCTCTGACTGTTGACAAAATCAGAGTAGACCTAATAAGAAAACCCACCGCCAGTCACTGGAGAAAAGGCAGACTTCTGAATTCTGATCAGCTGAGGGGAAAGGTCAGACTGACAAGAACCACCTCTGTGTGAAAACAAAGACCTTACCTAGTTATGCATCACAGAAAACCATCTATATACCATGTGCTCTAATGTTGCTATGACAACACAAGAAATGACGAGGAGGAAAACGTACACAGACACGGATGCAGGCGAGAGAAATAGTAAGACGAAAGCCTACAGAGAGAGCGTCTTTACCGTTGGTGATGGTATAAGAGGAAAGGATGCTGAGAGAGGAAGAAAAGAGCAGAACAATGAGCTCTTATGAGCTTCATCGTCCCCTTATCTCCTCTGCGGTCCCTATCACTCCATCTATCTCCCTGTCGTCTTTCCTCCTCTCTCTTAGCCTTGACATGACCAAATATTTCCCTCGGGCCACTCGCCTGTATTAAGAAAGATATTACTTGAGGAATTTTCGATTATGGGGTAGGGGCAAGGGGTTCTTTGAAAGAAAAGTGTTAGAGGAGTATTGGATGATTACTTCACCCCAGGCAAACAATATTACAGCTTCGCAAACTTGTGTAACTTAGGCTTAGCTGAATCAAGAGCACCATTAAGTAGATTTTAATTGATTAATTGGCTGACACTCATGGAGCTTTCATCAAAGGCACAATCTGATGCATAATTTAGCTTTTCTTTATTTATTAATATGGATAACAAGATAAAAGAATAAAAGAGTCTGACTGGGGCCAGAAAGTGGGTCAGAGTCTTCAGCGTACATGTAAATACAAACATGTTCTCAGATGGCAAAGTTTCCTTTAGAAAGTTGGATGAAAGATCAGCTTAAAATTCTTACCATCTCCCCCCCTTCGAACACACCAAACAAAAGCACACTGTGATACAGACGCGCACAATATCCTGTTTCACTCCAGCCTCCTGCTCCTTTGTTTAATTCAGGATGATTGCACAGCTCTGTTACAGATGCAGATAAGCAAACAGAACACCTCGTATCTCTACGCGACTCAAATGGCGCTGCCATAAATTTCTCCCCCGTTTGAAGACAAACACCTGTTGAAACAATGCTTGGGAAAAAACAAGAAGACGAACAGCTGGTTTGTCAATGGCTGTCTGCCTAAATACCTGTAGAGCCATTTCATACATCTGTTTCACTTTAGTGCTCTTTCTCTCCCAGCTGAAACTCTGGGTCCTCATCGCCTTTCTTTATGTTGCTTATTGGTTAATAATATAAAGTATATTTTTTATATGTGTTAGATGGTTACCTTTCATAACAATGTTCATGTAAAGGCTAAATCCTTGACTCACATGGCAAGATACATGGTTCATTCCTTCAGCAGTTGAATCAGATCGGTACTGGATATCGCCGATACACTCAGCCCAGGTATCGGATTAGAAAAAAACAGGATCGGTGCCTCTCTAATAGTAAACACTCGATGTTTTTGTTTCCATGGTTTTCTAGCATTGTCTATACCTCCAAATCTTTTTGTATTTAGGTATTAGACACTAACAAACAGCAGACGATACAGGAACTGCTTGTCCAAGTCAAGCCTGAGCTACTGTACAGTAAGTATAAATAAATATGTGAGTGGTTAAAAGAAATGCAAAACCCTCTCCAGCTTTCCACTGGAGCTTTGCAGACGCATAAATACTGAAAACTAAACTGCTGACTTACATGAGAAGAGTGTCCAGTGAGATGACCACTCTGCTTTAGGTTACAGTGATTTGTTTTATGTGGTAAAGTAATTACTAACTGCTAAACATCTCTTTCTCAGTCTCAAACACATTAATCATGGTGGGATTTATTCCGCTCTGACTGATGACACACCTCATCAAACTGCCGTTTGTTATAAGTTGTGCTGACATGTGTTTAGGAGTCTGTGAGGGTCTGTCTGTGTCCCATAATCATTCCCTTGTGTGCGTCACTGTCTGCGCTGGGTCGGTGTGCGTTCGCAGCATGTGGCGGTGGTCTGGTTTCCGTTCAGAGGCCCGATAAAAAGCTCACACATGGTGGCGGTGAGCCTGATCTCCTTTCGTGATAAGGGAGCTGGGACAGCTGTTCAACAGAACCTCACAGCCTGCACCAGAACTTTAACCATAACAGCAAAAACATACTAATCACAAAATATTATGATGATGTTTCCAGTCTCTATCGGCGCAGGACAGTAACAAAAAGGCCAGACAGTCATGGATGTCTTACAGATGACCACAGGGTAATTCTTTCACAGGGGCAGGAAAGGTCAATGAATGGCTGAGTCACAGACTTTGGCTTTAACACTTAACTCACCCCTGAGAGTGGGCTGCTCAGTGGAGCAGTAGGTAGAACTGCTGCCTTCTGGGTTTAATTCCCAACACGGGGTCTTTCTGCATGGAGTTTGCATGTTCTCCCTGGGCATGTGTGAGTTCTCTCCAGGTACTCCGGCTTCTTCCCACAGTCCAAAAGCATGACTGTTAGGTTAATTGGCTTCTCTAAAGTCCCCTTAGGTGTGATTGTGTTTGTGAATGGTTGTTTGTCTCTGTGTTGCCCTGCGATGGACTGACGACCTCTCCAGGGTGTACCCCGCCTCTCGCCCATTGACTGCTGGAGATTGGCACCAGCACCTCTCGTGACTTCACTTCGGAGTAAGCGTGTAAGAAAATGGATGGATGGTTCAGAGTGAAAGACTTTGATGTCACACATTCAAGAGGGTTGAAACTAGGGCTGCAACTAACAAATATTACGCAAATCAATGAATCTGTTTATTATTTTTACAACCAATAATCTGATAGCCAAAGGTTACTTGAAGAAGATGTATTACAGAATTAAACCAGGTTAAACTAAAACGTTTCCACTTTAGGGGTTCTGGATAGAGCATATTGATGGACAAAAAACGTTTTCTAATGCAAAATGTTTATACGTTTTTTTTCTTAAATCATTTTGATATAATTCCTGCCCTAACTGGGTTGCTCTGTCAGCTAAAGGCATGTTTAAAAGTCTCAATTACTAAATTATTTGACGATTATTTCAATAATCGATTAATTGTTTCAGCCCTGGATGGATGGATGGATGGATGGATGGATGGATGGATGGATGGATGGATGGATGGATGGATGGATGGATGGATGGATG
>NW_015150677.1:823545-841467 GCF_000732505.1 Cyprinodon variegatus | reverse complement strand
TCTTGCCTCCCTCAGTCCAACTACATCAGTCAGAAGCACCTTTTTTATATATTTTTGGGATGTTTACTGCCTCTTTGACTGTTGTACTCCCCAGTTCAGCTCTAATTTAGTTTATCTGTTCTTGCACGTCTCTCTTTATGCAGACCTACCTTCCTTCCAACCTCATCCTGAGAACAAAACATGTCTCCCAGGCACCCGTTTCACCTCAACTCAGTTCTGTCCATCAAGGAGTCCATGAGTCACACCCATCTAAGCCCTAATTCTAAGCTGACTGTACTAGAAGGGGCAGGAATGACCGGCTACAAGCTGTAGCCTGCCGTACAATTACTGTCTTCCTGCTGGGAGAGTCCTTACCAGCATACGCCAGGAAAAGGTCATCCATTTCAGTCATTCAACTCAAAATAGAAACTTATATCACATTTCATTTCAAGCTCTTGTTTCTGTTCATTTTGATGAATGTGGATGAGAGTGAATGAATTCCCAAATCTTGGTAAATCTACTGGAAAATAAAATCAGCATCAGGCATTAAAGCTCTTTGGCAGAGGGAGGCATGGAGTGATGTAAAATGTCCTGGTAGATGGCTGCTTTGAGGGACTTGACTAAACACAGTGGTGCAAGGCTTGCAGATAACATGGCAGCTCTAAAACCACTCAATGTGGAATCCTCCCACTCATTCAACTTGGATTCTGAGCCTCCCCATTTTCTATTCTGATCTATTCTGATATTTAGTACTGTGTTAATGTATAAGTAAGCACAAGATGAGCATTGTACAATCATAAGATAGAAAGAAAGAAAGAAAGAAAGAAAGAAAGAAAGAAAGAAAGAAAGAAAGAAAGAAAGAAAGAAAGAAAGAAAGAAAGTCTAAAACTTTCAAGTTTTTCAGGTATACTAAGATATTAAGTCAAATTTTTACCTTTAAGCCATATTACTCCTAATAAACAGAAATGAACAGGTGAAGTGTTTCATGAATCTGCATAATATAAGTGTTAAATTTCTGAATTGACCTACTGAAATAAATTACTCTCCAATGATATGATGATGAGATGCAGCTGTATAATAAACCCTTTGTTTAAGATTTCTTTAGCTTTTCCAAACTGACAACTTTTGATCGTTATCCTGCCTTCGTCTCATTTTAAGACCACAAGTTTGGGAGGATTTTGAGACCAATCTGCATAATTAGGACAGACCAGCCACACATAGGAGTCCCCCGACACTTCCCCTCCATACCTAAATATTCATGAGCCTTTAAACGCCTTCAAGAGCCCTGTAATTATGGACAGAAAAATAGATGGGTGGAGACAAAGACAAAAAGATGGAGGAAGCTGGAGCCAGAGGAGAAAATGTCCTTACCATCCTTTAGAGGGGAGTGGATGCTGCAGAGCTGAGCGTCAAGACAGAAAAAAATGATGTTTAAAAGAATGTAGACTTAGCATGGCTAGTTCAATTTTTTATAAAAGTTTCTTTGTTTGTTTTGTTTCATAAAACACTAAGCAAAAAAATAATAATTTGGGTCAATTCTTTTTTCAGATGAAAAAAGGTGTTCATTTCCATTTAAGAAATGGAAATGAACACCTTTTTTAGTCTGAATTAAACAGGTTTTATTGAGATTTTTTGTTGTTGTCTTGCTTTCATCCCATAGCTACAATAAATATATTCCAAACCGCAGACAAGCCAAAAGCAAAGGATGCTAGTATGCATCCAAAAAAGTTGGATCATGGTATTTAGTAAAATATCAAATGAGTAGAAGGGATTTTGATAGATCTAAAAGGTTTGAATCAGTTATCTGAAATAAAAAGATAATATCCTCTGGTCCTGTTCTTAAGGTACTTATGATATTGCAGGAGTTTAATCTGGATTGTACAGTCCTGAGTGTTTAGTATTCTGTACATTAATCTTGTTTTAAGTTGGGCAGCTTCTAGAAAGAAAAACAAACATGCATTGCAAACATAGCTAATAGTGACCAAATATTATTTAAAAATGCATCCGAATTAGGACTGGGCAATATGCACTTAAAATCTTATCACAATATTTGGTGATATTATGAAATGAAATAAAAAGAATCACTTATTTGCAGTCTTTCTTAGTTAACATATGGCTGTGACTGTTTACCGCCGCCATCATGGCCATAAAATCGCAAATAATTGAAGAATATAAACCTCAAAAATCAGCTTCTTTAGGACACCAGTTAGACATAGAAGTATGATTTATATCACTAAGCGTTTTGTAGTAACTGTGTTCAATCATATACCTCAAATTTGCTCATGCCCCAATCGAAAAAAATTAAAGAAAAAAAAAGTAAAAATAAAAAGTGTATTTTTGGTACAAAACTAAAGGGATAAGCTGGTGAAGATTCTCAGTCATCCAGCTCATAGTCCAAAATAAGAAAATTAAAACAATCCACTGGTTTTTTCAATTAAAATGTCAGAAATAGTGTTGAGTTCAGGGTTTTATACAGTAGCCCATCAAAACCTTATTTCTGTTTAATTTATGTACTCCCTTCATGCCTACAATTAGGGGGAAAACAGTAAGATATTTTCAAAAGAGACTTAATAAGATTGATGAAATGTTCTAACTTTAAGGGTTTTGAGTGGAATTACAATTGTGCGATATCAGTTGCAGGTGAAATTGTAGTTGTTGGGTTTTTTGAAACATCATTAATATTAATTCACTTATGACTGAAAGGTCCATTTATAGACAGATAACCAATGGCTCCTAGAGGTAGATGAGCTACAAAATACTGCTGATACAAGCAGCAGTAAGAAACAAGCCCAACCAGCAGTTTTCTACTGCTGTCCAAAGGTCACTTACTGAGAAAAATGATACGTGGTTGAATTCCTGAACTTATTCACTGATTAAATGTCCTAAAAACTAACTAAAAAAAAAGAAAAAAGCAACATCGTTACTACTCTTTCCTGTTTGAAAAACCAGACACCACTCCGGCATTTCTTGACATTTATCAGATCTAGAGTTACAAAATGCTATCATATGACCACGTAGATTAAATCTTCCATGGCAGCAAATTTCAGCTGATATACCAGAAAACAATATTGAGACACTTCTGCCTGAATAGCTTAGTTTTCCTTTGGTAATGCTATGGTTTTTCTTCAATTTGCCTAAGAAGGACCTAATTTGGACCAAATTTTTATTTTGATACCATTCCTACATAAATAGAGGAAAAGTGAAAATTAGAGCTTATTATTTTGTCATTACTGTATAAAAAAGATGAATGAACTTTAGAACAACTCGTGAATCCATAACATGCATCACCAACTCGTACACCAATTCTGAAATTCATACTTTCTATTAGAGGTTAAAGGCTCAAAGGTATAAAGGACATCTTTGCGGTACGCAGTTCAGTCTTACTGTCATCTCCTTAACAAATACTATAGGTGTTTTAGATATCCATTTACTGTTTCATACCTTAAATTTCCATACATATGTGGGAAAAGCCTTTGTTTTAAAATTATATATTATAAAGTACAAAAAAATGGCAAGAATAATTGGCCATGAACTAAGTAAAGATGTCAGGGTCCTGGTAATGTTCTGTCTTTTGATAATGTCATTATCTCTGAACAATCAGAGGACAAGCCAAAAACCCTGCTGGGAGACGGGCCTAGCGCCCACTTCATTGTCTAAGCATGTTGGCATTTACACTCATTGGAGTGTAAATGTTACCCCTATGTATTTTTCATGTTATTTATCCCTTAGGATCTTTCAACAGATAGAAACTATCTTTGGATTAGTGTTTGGTGAGATTTAGTTCAACCTGAAGGCAAATATAATACCATCCAGTCCCAAGTACAGTATATGAAGTGTGGTAGCCGGGGCTTTATAGGGCTGTCTGGTCTATTTCTGGGTATGTGAGCCTGAAAGGATTCCTGTTACAAACCCCCTCTGGGAGATGATATGTGAGAGTGTGATGTAGAGACAGCAATGGGCCGGAAGTTTTTTCTGTGAGGACAAAAAAATCTAACCTAACATCAAAGAAGACTTGAATCAGTGTGTTTTAAAAGTCAACTGCCCTGTTTTCACCTGCTTCCAAAAGCAAATCCAAGAATAGGCAGTTGATTTCACTTTTACTAGGATAACTTATCCGAGAGCATTAGGGGAGCCATGAAACCACATGCAGATTGGAGTAAGAGGCAGCCTTAAAGAAAAGAAACACACACCAGCTCTGCATCGCCTTAAAATGACAAAAACCAACAGCGCGGTATGGCAAATATTCCCGTCATTTATATGTAAATCAAGACACCCCATCTCTGTAACCTCTGTGCGTCTCCAGACAAAAGAATTTATAGAGCAAACTTTCGATCAGATCTGACAAACAGGTGATTGGGAGCGACAGGGAGTCAAATGATGCGTGACGAGATGGAACAAGATGAGGTGAAATGAGCTCACGTCACGGCGGTTTACAAGGAGAGGAAAATATCTGGAACCAAGGTCTGTTTGTTCCAACACTAATGATTTTGTGTCCCCTGTTGTCACCCCCAAGGGCTCCGACTTTACTCCTGCATTGTCGGGCTGTTCTCTCTGCGATCGGAGCTTTGATTAACGACTCACAGCAGCAATCTCTCCCAAGAAATTTGACACGTATCACACTGGATGACAGTCAGATGACAAGGAGCCATCGAACTTCACAACGAAAGCTGATGAGCAAGCTAAAAATTGATGATGCACGCCAGGAAATGTGCAACCTCATTATGTGCCCATCTCCCATTTAGACACAAGGGTCTTACTGTAAAAATGCACTCTCACTCGAGGCTTCCTGTCCAGAGCAATGAAGTCTTTGGGTCACCAGTCCATTAGCAGACAAAAAAACCCCACAAACATTTGCTGGTTTCTATAAACTGCTTTTTTACAGAGAGGCAGCCAAAGACGGGAGGGGCAAATCGTCTCTGACTGGGACACTTAATGTCATTCAGGGTGCAGAAGTGAATAAGAGGCCAGTCTTTCCTGAGTGATGTCTGCGGTTGAACGTCCCTGAAGTGTGCCCATAGTGAGCTTTTTTTGAAGGCTCAGCAGTCCATCAAAGCCTTCACAAAAAGGCCTTCTGAATGTAAATCTATTCGCCTCTGCATCTGCCAGAGTGAAATGCATAGATTAAAGGATCCCTGCTAAGACAAGGACGGAAATCACAAAACATGTACAGCCTTGAAAATTCACACCTTAAATGTTTTTTTTCTTCACATTTTGGCAAAAGCAGTGTATTTTTGGAAATGTTAGTGTTATATGCCAAGATGAAAAGGGATATTATTATAAAATGGATGGATTATAATACACTAATGTTTTCATGTTTTGTGCTAAAAAATAAAATCTTAACCACTGCAGCTCTGGTTGTATGTTTAGTGTTGTTGACAGAAAGTGAACCTTAATCCTCAAGTTCTCTTTCAGGATGACTCTGCATTTAGTTCCATCCATCTTTCTATGAACTGCAGCAGTTTTCCGCGTCCCTGCTGAGAGAAAGCATCCAGACAGCCGGATGTGGATGCCACCATGTTTCCCCCATGGGGACAGTGTGTTTAAGCTGATGCTGAGTGTCAGTTTTCCACCACACATAGCATGTAGAATGATAAAAAGTTAAAGTTGGGTCTTGGTCTGACCAGACCATCGTCTTTACATATTTGCTGTCATCTATTCATGGTATGTGATAAAAAAGCAGACATCAGGTCTGATGAGCTTCTTTTAAAGTGTTATTTATTTATGATGGGCACAATGGCAGATTTTTTAATTTAGAGATATTTTACAAACTAACGTTTATACAATTTTACTCCCCCTGTTTTCGTCTGCTGTGGGTTTTGAGAGGCACGATTCTCTTGGTTTGTTTTTGTTACCGATCTGAAAAAACTCGAAGACGTTCACAGAATGCCTGGATTCATTTAGAGGATAAATTAAACATGTTTGCTCCAAGTAGACAGTTGATTCATTAATTAGGAGACTTTTAAGGGTATTGTATTAAAAAAAGGGTAATTACAAATTATTATTACGAGTTTATTATACTGAACATTAGATTTATTTTTTCTTGTCATTCACAATGATAAAATACTTTTCTAAACAAAGATTTGTTTTTTATTTATTATTTTTATAGTACGGCTTTAGAGCTAATTAAAACATAAAACTTATAAATAGATAGTGGGTGTATGTACAGTTCTAGCATATAAAACATATATGGGGGGGGGGGCAAAAGAGCCACTTGGGCTCCAAAGCCACAGGTTCCTGACCTCTTGTCTGTAAAATAACGTGTGTTGAAGCTAGGTATAAAATTTAAGGGAGTGTAAAAAAAAATTGTGAAAATCAATAAATCAATACCTGCAATGGCCATTTTTCCACAAACAGCATGTGTGGCGGCGTGTTTAAAGCTAATGAAATTATTTATGATGCATTATGTGGCGTCTTTCTCTTTCTTAGGGTTTGGTTGAATCCCAAACCGCCCCCTAATCACTAACTTTTAACTATCAGTGAAGTCTGACTCGCAGCTGTGGAAGGGGCCTTCATTGAAGGGGTATAAACGAGAATGGGACGGCTCCTTTCCTCCAACAGAAAAAGGAAAACAGTAGCTATCATCGCAACCCCAACCCCTTTACAAGGTACCAGAAGACCTCGCCTTTTCCGCCAGGCCAACAATTCCCTTTAACGACCCCCCTTTCAGAAACATAGACAGGTATGGGGCATTGCAGGCAAACGAAAGAAGCCAAACGGCCCCTATTCCAAAGGGGCCGACCCGTTTGTCTGTTTCAATTTGCATGTTTCCTATGCCAAAAAAGGCTTTGTTGGGCTCGAACTCACCGCTATTTCTGACATTTTTAATTGAAAAGGCTCCCGAATGGGAAGCAAAACATCTTAAAACTTGGAAATAAAGTCCAGTGGATTGTTTTTTTTACATTTTTGGAATGACTATGACCTGGATGACTGAGAATCTTCACCAACAGTCGTATCCATAGCAACACAGTGACGCTCCGTGTGTGGCTGTAGCTTGATGGCGCAGGTTAACATAACCGTGAACATTTGCCCCTTTCTTAAAACAAAAGTTCACGGTCAGATAAAACTATTTCAAAGAGGACCTTTCGTTTTGGAATTAATTAGTTTTTTTATTCCTTTAACTAACTTGTGATTTTCTGTGTAACGAAGATGCAGCAAACCAGTGAAATTTACATTTGGTGGAACGTGTTTCCTCCGCCACCAGGCCGCTGTTACACATGCTGCCAAATACCAGCGAGCTTGCAACTGATGCAGACTCGCTATTTAAGGGCTGAACGCTCCACTTACCCTACCCACTACATGGTTTGAGATGGCACTTAATGTGGCGAACCATCCATGGCAACATGCAAACGGAGGGTTAATGCTCAGGGTTAGTGCTTAGGTCCCAGTTTGGGATTGGGCCTTTTTGTTTCCAGTAGATCATTGAGTGGTGACCTGACACGGGTTTACCCCCGCCCAGCTAATAACTGCAGGCACAGGGAGAAGAGCCTTCAAAAAAAATCAGCAGCAATACAGCATTTATTCATGCTTGCAAAAGATTGACAATAATCTGTCTTTTTAATGTCAGTCTGCAACTTCACAGTTTCCCGTCCGTTAGTCTGTTTTCTGGGATGCTCTGTTCTGGTACAGCTAAAATGGTTTAATCTAATCCTGGCTGATGGAAAACAAACTCACCGTGACTGTAAAATGCTGCCTGCCATGTTTCCAACTCACCTTGCTGTTGTTACAGAGTGAGTCTCTCAAAAGCATAACTTAAAGGAGCAATAGTCTGAAAACAGGGACTTTTTATTATTTTTTTTACCTAACTAGGGTGTTTAATAATTAATGAATTCAGCTGTTGGTTTTGTGATAGACCTTAAACACTCCTCCAAACCTCCAATTATCTCAAACTGGGAGTTTTTAGGACTTAATGAAAAATTTAATATCTTTAAATGTTTATTTTAGGAGCAGGACAGGCTGTGATAAGTTAAAAAAAAAACAACGTAGTCTAAGAGCCAAACTACCTCCTTCTCGCCTCGCACTCAAACAACATCTTATTAGGTTATTAGAGATGGTTTAACCGGGGGAAATGGAACAGAGGCAGTAAATTAAACAAAGAAATCTCAATGGGCAAAGGATGATGGAAAATAAAACACATTTAACAGTTAGTTTCATTTTTCATTAACTGAAAATGCTGAATCAACATGAAACATAGGTTTAAGGTATAAAAAGTCAGGTTCCTAATTTAAACGACCCAATCTGAATAAAACAGACACTTACTTTGCTCAAATAGTTTAAAAAACACCTACGTATGGAATATATTTTAAAGAATCTGTCTAATATTTTCTTGTCATTTTCTCTGACTTATAAATCTCAGCCCCCCTGTTTTATATTCAAACCACCTGTTTTTTTTTTAGCTTTCCCATTTTATATAATGAACAATTAATTAAATCAAACTACAATGGAAGAGTGCAACCCAAATATACATTATAGACATTCTTCAGTTACTTCATTATTTAATAACTTTGTAATTAACCAACAGAGATCAAGTTGATGGAGATTTGGTTAAAAAACTAAACAAAAATAAAAAAAAATACAGGAACACTCTAAAAAAAGACCCTGTCTTTTTATTACATTTCTAAAAAAAAAAAAAAAGATATCAAACAGCATTTGTATTAATGCTGGAGGAAGAGTTACGTGACCAACAGGGAGCAAAAAGCAGTGATCATCAAGCCGAATGCTAAGTTAACTGAGTCCCAGTTATATTTGGTGATTGATAGATTAAGGGGTTAGGGTGGACGTTCAGACAGTAAGGTTGAATAAGTTATGAAAACAGTAAGTTTTACACAAAGCGTGCATAAGGAGTAATGGGCTGCATGCTCTTGCACGTGTTTAATAGGTGTTCCCTCTCTGGAGCGGGTACAGGGTCGTGCATGTGCATTTTTTTTAAAGTGGAGAGGGCGGGTCTTTTAAACTAAACATTAAAATCCTCCAAAATAACTTTAATATCACTTGATGAAGGCTTTTCTAACATTTTACACTAGAAAATGAATAATAAAAAAAGTAAGCATGATTTATGCCGATATATTGGATCAATATCTGTACCAGTTAGTAAGCTGCAATATCGGTATCGTATCGGAAATGAAAATGCCAATGTGTGCCAATATCGGACATTTTAAATGCAGCCTGATATGATCCAATATTAGTTTTTTGGCTAATATCGGACAAATATTCGATATTAATATCAGTTTGGAAAGCCCCAAAACAACTGTCACCACTTATTGGTCTGTCCATCCAAGCAAGCTCACAATGAAATCACACTACAAGATCCTAAAGGAAGGCTCTTAAATTCCCTTCAATGTTCATCACAGGAGTACAGTAGGCTCCTGCTACTGTTAGTATGAGGGTGCATCCATATGAAATCTAAAAAAATGGTTTCACTTTTATGAGTAAGGAACAGGGAGGAAGGCTCATCGGAAGTAAACAAAACTCTTTAAACTCTTAGCACTGCAGGAAAAATAATCTTGCCCTAACTGTGAGGCATGGAGGTGGAAGAGTCATGGTTTGATGGTGGTTTAGTGCAGTGGGATCATAGAATCCACTGCATATTTGACCACATATCGAAGGGGATTTAAGACAATTTGAGATCTTCTGAAAAAGAAAATAGAAAAAAAGCTGAAGCAGATCTAGAACCAGCAACATGACAATGTATCAAAACATAGCCGTAAATCCTCCAAAGAGTGTCTGAGAATGAATGAATGTAAAATTTGGGACAAAGGCAAAGCCCAGACCCTGATCTCACTGAGAAGCAGCGGAGAGACTTTGAACAGGCTGACGATGCAAGCGCTAAACCCTGCAGATATCCCGGTGGGACAAACTTTCCTCAGACTGATGTCAGAAAAGGGAAGAAGCAATTCAATCTTAGTTGGCAGAAGAACTTTTACTTTTATCTTTTGTTAACCTTTGTTGTTTCCTGCAATTAAATTCATTTTTACAGAAAATGATTAGACATTAATGTGAAATTCTCTTCACTTTTTGAGTATGTAAAGTTTCCATTACTTTTATGTAACTATTTTTTTTCACACCAGTAGTTTTATATCGTTGATGTTTCTTAATGCAACAGTGTGATATTATGTGACTGCACTAAAAGACGATTTTATTTAAAGGTCATTTTCCAGATCTTTACCAAGACTAGCGTGGACTGCAGATGGCGCTGGAACAAGAGGCTGAAAGAGAAAAGCGTTCTTCAGGAAGCCTGTTCCATGTGTGCAGCCTACTGCAGATAATCTCTGAAGTGTCATTGAAGGTGTCAGGAGGTCTGATTTTAAAGCAGCTGAATCAGCGGCATAGTTTGCTTAAAGCCAAACCTAATCTGCTTATTTCAGCGATTAAAAACATCTGAAGCCTCGTGTTTGTCCAGCAGGGAAAGATTGTGATCTATGTCCTAAAATTAGTAAAACAGATTAACATGTTAACCTTTGTGTTAAAGCTCATGATACTAAAAGCATCATGAGGGGAGAATTTACTTTTTTTTTAAGTCTTGGCTGGAAATTTTAAATGAGGGGAATGTTTGACGGGGTGCAAGAAGACAAAGATGGCAGATATGTTTAGGGTGGATGCCAAACAGAGAATCGTGGAGACGGCAGAGGGAAAAGGAGAAAGAGTGGATCTAGGAGAGAAGCAACCCAGAAAGACACTAAAGACAAGATGCTGGTGACAAGGCTGACCTCCTGGAGACAGATAAATGACCTCCTGTCACCACCAAAATGCCCCCTCCTCTTTTTCCTCTCCCTCTTGGCCTTGACACACCAGCCTCCATAATGGATATCCTCACAGGATATTCATTATGCAAATACACTCATCTGTCTATACTTTGCCTAAATAAACATACAGAGTGCAGGTCAGATGTTTACATACATCTTTAAAAGAAGAAAAATTATATAATCTAAAAGTGTAACATACTGTAATACGTCACTCATTTCAGAAAGCAAAATATATAAAAAAAAAAGTTTTTGTAATTTTAATGATCAAGACTTATAGAAGAAGAAAATGCAAACATCAGGGTCTCAGACATTTTATATTTTACAAAAGACTAAAGATAAATTCTACCTTGATGCCTACGGTGTGTTGGCTTAGTGCTTGTGCTCTGAGAAGGTTGCAAGTACCCGGTTCATTCCCCACAGCCTCCATTCTGGGTTCCTGAGCAAAACCCTTAACTCCCGATTGCTCCGCAGGCACCGCATAATGGCAGCCCACTGCTCCCCAAGGGGATGGGTTAAGATGCAGAAGAGAATTTCTCCATTGTGAGATCAATATTTCTATTATTATTATTATTATTATTACCCAAGTGTTAATAATTAGGAAAAGTCATATTTAATTCAGGTACCCTTTCTTCTCACAGAGTGCTGTATTTAAGAATACCAATGAAAAACTCAATGAAAGGAAAAAGTGTGACAGAAATATTGGCATAATCAACAAAGACAATCACAGCCTTGGGATAAGTGCTAAACAAACCTAATTCAAGAACTCTGGAGATCTTCATGAAAGCTGCAGCCAGAATTTTAAAAAGCCATCACACAGTTATCGGTCTGGAGCATGGACTCCAACTGCTTTTTTTTTTATTTAGTATCAAGAAAGATTGAGGAACCTGGATTTCCACTTCAACTTAGCAGTGCCACAGGGTAATCAGCTTCATGCCTTGATAGTTTGCAACAGTGATTTATGCCTTGGTTATACTCAGTATAACCAAGTACTGAGTAGATGGAAATAAATCATTTCAGTTAAAACATTTATGTTAAAGGCTTCTCCAAAAGTTAAGATTGAGATTTTTTTCAACCAAAATTGCAAATACTATTTAGATTTTGATTTCCTTTGCAGTCAGCACAACTATCTAGATGTTTCACTCTAATATTTTATTGGGGTTTTTTTCACGATCTTGAAGGGTTGCTTGTCCAGATTAGATAACTGCAGGATTTTAATTTGACTGTTAGATGGTAAAAGGTTTACTTCTATCTTGAATGCAAAGATCTGCATGATAGCTGCATCTCTCTTTTTCCACTTTAATGTATTACTCCCACCCAAAGGACTGCAGTGAGAGTGTCCGTTTCTCCTCCTGTTAAATGTAATGTGACCAAAAAGGAGCTCCATTGCAATCTAAAAACTGTTTAGTTAAATTGGGATTATATTGCAAATGCAATTAATTACTAAGCCCTAATTAATGTAAAAAAATAATAATAATTATTATTATTAATTATTTATGTTTTGTAAAATTAACTTAAAATAAATTAGGACATATTTCACATTTGAATGATCCGTGATCCGTTAGAAATAAAGGACTAAGATATTTCCCTCTATTCATAAGTAGTCTATTAAATGAGTGGCACTTTCTAAATTTAGTTACACAAATATTTTTTTGTATTATGCGCTACCTTTTCTACATGTACCTGCATGTAATAATCTAAAAGTACCGTTTGACTGATTATTTCCTTGTTGTAATGAAGCTTATTGGAAAAAGAAAAATCACACAGGAAAGCCTTTTTGCTTACTTTTAAACGGAGCCACATGTATGAGGAAAATATATTTGTGGGAAGAGCAGCAAAGAGGACTATGTGGGTTTCAACCATGATAACCTTGCTAAATCCTCTCTGCAAATATAAACAAGCCACATCTGGTATCTGGAGGTTTTTAGAAAAAAAGAAATACTGGCAATATTACTATTTATTCATATAACAAAGAGGAGCATTAAAGGCCACAGACAAGCACAACATAGAGCTCCTCCTCCTCATGCTGGTCACCAGCCTGGTCAAACCTGCTGTAGGATTGGGGCTATGCAATAACCAGATCATGTTCAATATTTATCTAGGCTTCAAAGACAAATCACAAAAACAATCAAATGGACAAATGGATTACTTGGCTAATTATTTTGGACCTTCCCACTTTGCCATTTGTCTTTATTATTCCTTTATTTTGCAAGAAAGATACGTTTATCAGCCTGTTCATAGAGTACTATGCACAGAACACAATACCATGAACAACATAAATTATAGAAAGAAAAGCATAAAATTATGATAAAAAAGCCTAGAAAAAAATGGCATTTGGATGCTATTCTCAAAATAGTCCATACAGCCATTAAATGCGAAGGTCACCATATATCACAACTAATACACACTTCCAACCCCTCTGGAATACTAAACCCATTCATGCATTCTTTTTTTTTACTCAGCAAGAAAAGTGAAGAGCAGAAGCTGTGAAAGATCCAGACTTTCCACACGGTCAATGTTAGACAAATCCTTTCCTAAATCTGGAAGATCAAAACAGCAATGGCGAAAAATTAGCAGCACCTAACAGCAGAAGTGTGAACAATACGTAGCAAAAAAAACTGAATGTTTTTTGTGCACCTTAGCAGTTAAAGACAGAGACACATTTTAAAACATCATCTGAAATATATGTACATATATATATATTAGGGCTGCAAGTGACGATTTTTTTTATCACATTGATTAATCTGTCTATTATTGGATGAAGCGATTAATAATCGGATAGCCATAGAATATTTTCTATGAATTAAACCAGATGAAACTAAAACTTTTCCGCTTGAGAAGTTCTGAATACAGCATATTGACAAATTCAAATATTTCTTTATCTTAAAAGCAAAATCTTTATATATTTTCTTACAATTTTGATATAATTAGAGCTCTAAGTGTGTTGCTCTGTCAGTTAAAGCGGTCTTCAGTTAAAGAGGTCTGCATCGGGGTCACAAAAGTTTTGGTTCATTTCAATATATTTTCCACTAATTGAAATGTCTTTAAATCCACATTAACATGAATTCAACACACTGTAGTAAACAGATAAATGGAGGCAGAAAATGTCTTTCAGTCATCAATGCACACATTCAGCGACACGCAGGAGCTCTTTCAAGCTGGGCACCGTTTCATTTACAACACCTGTCCCATCAACCAGGAATCAGAAATACTTTAATAATCCCAGGGCGAAATTACTTTCGTTACATGACTCCATCTGTAATAGAGTGATTATAGGTTCGATATAACACAATTTTATACACACAATTAGGGGGTCCCCGCTCCATCTCGCCATCAGTTTGGGGGTCCTTGGCCTGGAAAAAACATTGCAGACCCCTGAGCTAAAGACGTGTTTTACCGTCTCTATAATCCAGTTAATGATTAATCGATGACTAAATTGGTTGACAATTATTTCAATAATTGTCAACCAATTTAGTAATTGATTAATCACGATTAAGGGGAGTGTTTTTTCCGAGTGGGTTAGAGTAAGTACCCAGTTCAATCCCCTAGCCTCCACTCTGGGTTCCTGAGCAAGACCCTTAACCCACACGGCTCCCTGGGCGCCGTGCAATGGCAGCCCACTGCTCCCCAAGGAGTAGGTTAAATTTCTCCAATGTGACAAAAAAGCATAATAATAATTATTATTCCCATTATCCAATATATAAATATATATATATATATATATATATTCCCAGCCTGGTGTCTTTCTGCATGGAGTTTGCATGTTCTCCCTGAGCATGCGTGGGTTCTCCCTGGGTACTCCGGCTTCTTCCCACAGTCCAATAACATGACTGTTAGGTAAAGTGGCTTCTCTAAATTCTCCTTAGGTGTGAGTGTGTGCGTGAATGGTTGTTTGTCTCTATGTTGTCTTGCGATGGACTGGTGATCTGTCCAGGGTGAACCCCGCCTCTCGCCCATTGACAGCTGGAGATAGGCACCAGCACCCCTCATGACCCCACTTCGAAGTAAGAGTGTTAGTAGATGGATGGAGATATATATATATATATACACACACCCTGAAAATTCCAGTTTGTACAAGAAAAACATCACATTTCAATCAACTCCACCAGCTCTGATAAGAGAATTGTCATATATGTATTCAGACAGCACATTGTTGGAGTCTAAAATCACTGGGTGGTTTCTCTGTATATTAAAGTAAGGGGTGCATGACTATATGGACTATATTGGAGAAGAAACATGCATTTCTTGGAGTCTTGAAGAATGATTTCATCCTTGGAAAAAAATTATGCAAACTAATCATTTAAAGCTGTGAGAGGATGCACACCTCTGATCAGGCTGCAGGGGTTTCTCACGCTGTCAACCATTAGTTTTTCCTTCTCTCCACAGCAGCAGCATCTTCTCTCTACCTTATTTCTTCATTCCCTCCCTGCTCTCACCATCAGCTCTCCATCTCCCACGTCCTTGTCGCCTTTCTCATCTCATCCGTCTAAATGTCAAGGTGTAACCCTTACAAAGAACTCGTCATTCTTTAAACACAGTGAGAAAATAATGAAGGGATTCAGCCAGCATCGTGTTGCTCTGTGCTGCAGGTAGAATCATCATTATAAGCAGAGTGATCTTTAAATAGAGATTCCTCTTCAGGTGAGGCTGTGCAAACTTCAGCAGCAATATGTCAAAAGGCCGAAAGTATAAGGTTACCTTCTATAAGTGAGAGAAGTTTATTCTGTCAGCTTGAAATTGATGGAAGACACTTTTAGAAAAGAAAACCTTCATCACAACAACCCCAACGGCTGTTTATCCGGTGTAAACACAGCAGCACTCACCGAGCGGACACTCAACCCGCCTCCAAATGATACTTTTCCCGGAAGCTTTTCCTGCTAAATTTGAAAACAATACTTCTCTCTTCTTCTCCGATGATGGCAGCAGCGTTATTCCAACGCTGTTTCGGATGTTTTTAAAAACAGATTGTTTCTTTGTTGCTGTTAAAGGAAGCTCGAAACATCCATGCAGCCAGGGAAGCCGATGCTATGGTCTCAATCCGTTCGCTCCTCAGAGCGAGCCCTGATTGGCTGTCCCCATCAAGGCGCAGTGTTATACTCTGATGTGATTGGTCCAGAATTTAATGTCACGTTCAGGTGCTGTTTGGAAATTCAGGCTTCAGCTCCCCAAAAAAAAGAAATATTATAAATAATGCTGTTTTATCGTTATCTCCATTTTATCTCCTCTTTCTTTCCTCTCATCTCCTTTTTTTTATGTTTTTCCTTTCTTTTCTACTTACATTGCAGTGTCCATATAATCTGTAAAACTCCCTGCATAATTATAATAAAGCTATTTATATGCATAAATCAAGCGAAACACTGGGATAGCTGTACTGCTCCACCCGTGAAAGTAAAATCTAGTGGGCTCTTTTTGGCATTAAGACAATTATTCTTATTGCCACACTGCTAGACAGGGCACTGTGAAGAAAATGAAAATAAAAAAATAAATAATGCTGTTTAAAAAAAAAAAAAAAAAAAAAAAAAAACTGTGATTATTTAAGTAGTTTTATACTACTTAATCTAAGGCCTTTATTCGTAATTATATCAAAGAAAATATGACGTCAGTTTAACAAAACTTTTAGATTCTTCTTTTTCTAGAGATTTTATATAATTGGCCCTCACCAAGCAGTCTGGAAAAGGGGTTTTCAAGTCAAGATCCACATTGATTTTAGGCCTGGATTAGCTCAAGTCATTCCAGAACATTAAAATACATTCCGACATAGTTCTTTCCGACTTTTTCATAATTTCTTCCAAGATTCTCTAAATTTAGCCATCAATTTTCTCCTTCCAAAAGACATGTATCTACATAGTATGGTGGTGTCACCTCCATGATTTATTTGAAATGTGAAGTTAGTTTCCAGCATCATATATTAGGCCTATAACCTGTAGGCTGGAAAGTTTTTTTTTATTATTTTTAGACTTAAGTATCTTCTTTAAGATGTATGCTTTGTTCCCTACATTGCCTTTTCAACTTTGTTTTTCACTTTGATGCTATTAAAAAAAGCACAAAAATCCCCTTCAGAGTGTTACCAATAAAAAACAGATTTAAGTTCCTTACCCCTCCACTGCTGTGTGTCAGATACTGTACCACCTAAATGAGATAGCAATATTAAGGTTTGTGTTTATAACAGAACATCTAAAAAGGTTTGGGATAATTAGATACTTTTGCGAAGCCCTGTATCCTCCATATATCCATGTTAATGTTATTTAATTGAATTAAACAGGTATGTTTCTTTTAAGTGTAAAGTAGATAGTTCTCAACTGTGTTTACCAGAGCTGACACAGGTCCATATATCACTTACAAGCCCAGCTAAGACTTTTCTAAAGTGTTTGTCTAAACATATTTTCCTCTCAGCTTGTAAACTGATTCCATCCTTATCTGCTGCATGAAGTGCATCCTCAGCCTCATTCAGTTTAGTACCCCCAAACGTCCCTATCCTTCTCTATTAAACCACCATCAACCATCTCAACTAACAGCAGGATATGTGGTGTGTAAAAGTCTAAAATGTGAACAAAAAATGTTTTTCATCTCTATAACTCCCCACTCCTTCTACACAGACATCCTGTAAGCAGAATAAAAGTATTGGTTTCTGCTAAATAGTTACTGTGTAGGCCCGGGAAACAAAATTAGAACATTTCTAGAATGAGTCATTTCCTAAAAAACTACACTTCCTCTATGCTTCACATTTTAATGAATGCCTAATCATCTCCTTGTTTGCTCATAACTCATTATGCGTGTTTATATACTTTGTTTTCAAGCTTATTATTTATCACTATGGTTGTTAAAGCATTATTCACATTCAAGCAGTATAATCAGGGAATAATTATTGGGTTGTATTATTAGAAATTCAGGGAACTTCAGTACTAGTCTGGACTGACAATTAAAGGTATATATATATATATATATATATATATACATACAATTGAGAATATGAAATAGGAGGTGATAATTGATGTCTGCTGTTGTATTTTATCCAGATTTAGTAGTTGGCAGATAATATTGTTTCCTTTTTAACAACGTAAAACTAATAACATTGACTAAAGAGTTTATATATAATGTGAGAAAATGTATACCAAGATTTTAGATTTTTACTTATAAAAGCTTTATCGTTTGACATTGACAAGAAAAAAAAAATACATATATATATATAGATATATATCTATATATA
>NW_015150677.1:808485-823448 GCF_000732505.1 Cyprinodon variegatus | reverse complement strand
TATATATATATATATATATATATATATATATATATATATATATATATATACTATCATACATTGGTGCATGGGCGTGACGCTAATATACCTTTTTTGTGGTTAATATAATGTGCGCTGTTGTTAAAACAGAAGAAAACGCGACTTTTTAAAGACTGTCTAATTTGATTCATTTTCACCTGAGACCTAAAACAATGACTTCATGAGTCAACAGAAGGATTTTAGCCCCACCTCCTGGTCAATATAGGTAATTACAAATACATTGCCCCTGCTCTCCTGAAGATTACATTTAAATTTTTCCTGGTTTAAATATTAGAACATACATACTGTATATATTATACAAATAGATTAGATATTGATGTACAGTGACTAAAAAGATTGTCATTAAACTAGTCTAAACTAACTAGTTAAACTAGTCTTACAGGGAGTGGTAGCCTAGTGAGTTGGAGCAATGTGCTTGTGCTGTCAAAAGGTTGCAAGTACCTGGTATGATCTCCACTGTCTGCACTCTGGGTTCCTGAGCAAAACCTTTAACCCCAGACTCCTCCCCGGGCATCACACATTGGCAGGCCACTGCTCCTCAAGGGGATGGGTTAAATGCAGAGAGTGAATTTCCCTATTGTGGGACAATAAAGGGAGTTACATAAACCTGGGTTATGAGTTCTACAGAAGGCAAATTCATAAAGGATATCTGTCTTGTGAAGTGTATCTGCTGCAGTTATATATTAATAAACAGAAGTAAAATGACCTGAGGTTGGTCAAACATCATGGGTATTCTGTTTCATTTTAGTTTGTTGGTATTTTGTCCCATTGCTCTGAACAAAACTGATGTTACTGAGTCAGGTTTAGAGGCTATCTTCTTAATACATCAACATCTTCAGCTATGCCCAAAGTTTTTCTATGAGACTGGGGTTGGGACTTTGTACTTTAATTTTAGCTTGTTTGAAGCTAATTTGGTATTTAAAACCACCTATCTTTAAGTTGCCAAATTGAGATGCTGCTTTAGTATTTCTATGTGTTATTTCTTTCAATGTTTGCTGCACTTTAAACATTAATGATATCTGAACTGCATCTGCTCCTCTCGCAACTAAACATCCTGTAACATTACTGTCATACTTCACAGCTATATAGGTGCTCTGTGGCTTTCCTCTGTTTCCTCCAACTATAATGATGACCTTTATGGGAAAAAAAAGTCAAGATATTGAGTTTTTGAACCATATAGTAGCCTATCTCTAAAATAAACCCTCATGTCCCCTGGTGCATTTACAAACTGTAATCAGGATTTTTATGTTTTTTTTTTGTTGTTTTTTTTTTTGTAAAGTCTTCTCTTTTTTTTACCGATTAAACTTTTAGTCAGTTTATTATATTCTGTTAATTAAGCTAAAATTTATCTCAGGGTACTTTACAGAAAAAAAAATAATAATTCAAATTGACTTCAATCATGCAGACAGATACACAGCCAAATTAATTCCAGTTATCAAAGAATGCAGTCAGGCTCAGTTTGTTATTCAAATCAGCTGAAAAGTTTTAAATCTAAGGAAAGCAGCAGATTTTACTAAGCCACTAAGTTGCACTATCTGCTTCTCTGTCAAAAAGGAGTAAATGCTGCATGTAGCAGCGGAGGACAGACACTTGCATTGACTTTACAGCAATCCCTAATGGGGAGCATGTAAATAGTGACAGTAGAAATAAAAACTCCCATTGAACAAATAGAAGCCTCCAGCCGAACCAAGCTCAGCGTGAACAGCCTTCTGCTGCTGGGGGGTTTAAGAAGACAACTCCATACAAACAAAAATAACACAGAGGCACTGATGCAGGTATACTTTCTATGTTAACAGAAGGTAAACAGTAAATATGAGCTGATTGTGCCCCCAACTACACAAACACAGGGTGGTGTTACTACATGAACAGAACCCCTGGTCAGGTGTAGTTACTATGATGAGAGATAGAAGGAAAGGGAACATTTAGTTAAAAGTTTAAACAATTGGAAATAATACATAAAAAGAAGATAGAATGTAGTACAAGAATGAGGAAAAGTGGTCTTTGGGTCCTTCAGCACCCAACTCCTATAGCAGCAGATATGAGTTGGTTCCACAGTAGAGGAAGCAAATAACTAAGATATCTGCCACCCATTCTACTTTTTAGAAAGGGAATAATTTACTTAACTTTAAATTGAAATTTAAAAGGATAGTGCTCTGTTCAGAACAATCTCTAATGTATTACAGAGCTTGTTTATTTATCCTTTGTATGAGAAAAGGAGACTCAATTATTTTCTGGATGTAACAAGAAGCTTCTGTGACAAGAATAATATGATTTTAATGATTTCCAACAGCCTATATCGGTACCAAACTTTGTTTTTATTTTTGTATTACAGTGGATAATGAAACTCAATGTAACCAGCAACTTATCCCTGTCGTTTGCTTTTGTTCTGGGGTATATATATATATATATATATATATATATATATAAAAACCATGCAGGGCAAATGATAATCTTACGCTTGCATGTTATTGCTTGAAACATAGAAGCCTAACAGTCAGACCTCTGGAAGTTATACCCCGACTTGTGAGAGTCAACAACCCTCTCCCTGGTATCTGAAATTTTGCAAAGATTGCATACTGAAAAGCTGTCTTTCTTTAAGTCTTTCTATAGGTTTTTGCGAGTAAACCTATTAAAACCTCAAATAGCTATGAAATCACCAGGTTTTCAAAATTGATTTAGTGCAGTAATTCTAGTGTGTTAAGATCTACATTTAACAAAAAATAGCAAAATTAGCATCCTAATCAATTAGATAATATTGGTAATTATTGATATATAAATTAAAAAGGTTTTTTTTTTTTTATGTCAAACAGGAAATAAACCAGTTCTGGTTATTCTATATAAGGTATCTAAATATCAGAGTTCAACAATACATTTAATAGAGTGAAAAATAATTCAAAGATTCTTTATTGGTAGAAACATTTTGAATGTGACCCAGACTTTAGCTACAAACTAGAAATATGAATAAACAAAACTTTGTAGTTGTAAAGAGATTTTTATTGGCTTTTGTGCTTAAAAAACAGAAATAAAAACATACAGACACAAAAACGACAGAGCTGGAAAAAAAAAAAAAGCTATAGCATAGTTCAATCCGTTTTTAGGCTGCATCCTATGCAAGGGAACCTTTCAAAGACAGCGACTTGCTCACAGAGATTAATGAGACGTTGAGTGAAATGTTCACATGGTTTGTCCAGTTGTTTTCTTTTGTCACATTTAGGTAATGTGAACTCAAGCACCAAAGTGGCATAGATCAAAGCTTTTAGTGTTTGACTGCATTATATGGACAGTAAAGACAAAAAAAAAAAAAAACAACCAAAACAATCTACAAACATTGAGTGGTTTGCAGCCTTAACAGAAAATAAACAGCTAGTACAGGTTTCACCAAATCAGTTTTCCTCTGAAACAATATTGTAACACAGGGAGTTTAAGGGACGTTCAAGAACATTAAGCATTAAAGCTCCCCTTTTTCCTCTTAGTGGAGAAACTGATTTTAAACTCCTATTTCTTCTGGGGAAAAATAACGATAAAAAAAGAAAAAAAGGGCTCTCTGAGGGGATCTGTTTCAACTTTTACAGCTAACCAATGTTATTGTTTAAAAACCATTTGAGGCAGATATTGAAGCCAATAGTGTCTGAGATCATTCCGGTTTCTGAACATCCTGAAGCAGACAAAACGTAATCTTCAAAACAAACCACAATGAAACAGACTCTGGTACAGCATAAAAAGCACATATAACATTCTCACTGAAAGAGCTACCAAACCTTTGAAACCTGGAGCAGTTTTAAAATAAACCTGCCAAAGCTAACCAATGCTCGGTCTCTGACTCTTGAAATTTATTTGATCTGCAGCGTTTGTTAGCTCTGTGACATACAAACACAGGAAAAAGTAGCCAAGCGATTATTTATATGCAAGTCCACAGTCAATGTCAAAACAGGTTCAATTGCACAAAAATGAATTCATCTTTTGCAAACTACAGCAGAAGAGGGGCTCAAGGAGAAACACAAACTGATTTTCATACACACTATATTATATTTACAAACATCCTTCACAACAAATGGAAAGTCTAAATTGTACAAACATCTGCTATGATAACGGTTGCGCAAAATACGATTTTGAAATACAGTAATACTTTTGTTTTTCGTTTCACAATGTACAAGTTTAGTCCGTCCACACAATAGAAAGCAAAGCACGAGCCCTGAAAGGCCACAAAAGTGCACGTTATCAGATCAGTTGGAAGCCACTGGGAAGGAAGGACCGGTGTGAGTTGGAACCCAAGTTCCCACTCTCCACACTCCAAACTGCACTGTATTGCAAGATCAACAGTTAGTGGATGGAAATTTAGGAGTATATATTTGCTCGACATGCAGGCACACATGAACAAAAATGCACCAGATGCTCTTGAACACAAACACATCGTCTGCATACTCACACGCAAACAGGGTTCTAGATAAGGAACCTTTGAGAATCCTTCCACTCCAACATTTTCCTCATACCGTCACATTATGTTCAAGTATTAACTCTCCAGTAGAAGATACTTTTAGGACTCAACAACAACCAGATGCAGGCTTCACATCTTATAAAGGACTCAACGTCCCGTTTCAAGGCCATTTAGTTCTGGGTAGTGACTTCAAGTTGAGCTAATGTGGGTATTTAAACGTTACGTTTTGAATTATGAGACATGCTTTCCAACAGGAGGCAGAATTCCAGTTAACCATGTCATCCTCAGAGGGAGGAAAACACACACAGGAAGTCAGCTTTTAAACCTAGTGTTTGGGTGGATACTACTCAATTCCTGCCATGTAGAGCAGTGTTGCTCAATTAATTAGAATATTAGGAAAAGTTGATCTATTACAGCCATTATAGCACAAAGCAAAAAAAAAAAAAAAAAATTTTCAGTTCACATTTTGTCAATCTGCGAAACTTTTGCATAACGGTAACTTTGCATTCTTCTGCTCTTATCTTTTCTGTGTACCCTTTTCCACCACATGTCTTCTTTCCACTTAACTTTGAATTAAAATGCTAGGATACAGCAGTGTGAAGAGCTAGCCTCTTTAGCCAATGTGTCTTTTCTTGTGTAAAAGCAACTGTTTGCTTCACCCGACTGAAGTCCGATGACTTCTTAGTAACAGAAAGGTCATGACATTGTGCTGATTGCACAGCGTGGCACAAGTATTTCTGGGAAAATTAAGTGGAAGTAAAATTTTGAGGTAAAAAAAAAAGAACACAATAATAAACGCATTGAAAAAAACAGTAAATAAGATGTAATTTTGCGCTTTCCATAGGCCTCATTAAAACTAAGGGAGAGCTTATGAAAATGTCACTGTAATATATCAGTATAATATAAAGTGTCACCTTTAGTTGAACTACTGCACCTGTTGATATTCCTATTGGGAAGCATTGGTAGACTGTGTTTAGAGGAGAATGTTTGGAGTCCTACCGTCTTTAGTGCAAGGAAAGTGGTTGAGGACACCTCTGTCTCAAATTTAACATAAGCTTTGATATTTTTTTAAAGTATGTGGAAAAGTGCAGGTTACTAGAGACAAAGGGTGCAAAACAGATTTGTCATCAATTGAAAAGGACTCAAAATAAGCCCTGATGCATTCTGACAGGGGTCTCCAAACATCCACCAAGGTGAAACTGCAGTTTTTATTTGTTTTAATTTAAAACTTTTTCTTCCAAACGGATAAATCCAAACAATGTTTTCCTGTTACACCACTGAATACAACTTGAAGTCAAATCCAACAGATGTCTAACTACTGCAGCTCTCCTTTGAGCTGTGTACCCTCCATCTAATGATGCCATGCTCTCCCCATAAGCTTCATCTCACTCCTTCATCTTTCTCTGGTCCATTAGAGTATCTTCAGGTTTCCTTTGGTCTTCTCTTCCACGGTTCATACCTACCATTCAAAGCCAAAAAGGCCTCCTTCTGGGTTCTTTACCATCGTCCATTATTTTAACAGGAAGGAGAGGTTCGCGGTTTGCTAGCGGCCCAGCAGGTAGACCACCACCTCATAGGTGCACATCATGATAGCAGTGTTAGGAATCTGTCTAACGAGGTGGGTGGTGAGGCCACGGTACAGCGCTCTGTACCCCTCCTCTTTGGGGACTGTCACAAGAGTTTGGAAGAAGGAACGATACTTGCTGCCTTCTTCTCGTAGCCGTGTGCGGATCACTTCTGCAGAAATTAAATAAAGAAATAATTCAGTAAGATAAAAACTGGCCTTTAGATTCTCAAGATTTATTAGAGCAACTTGTGGATCTGCACATATTTAAAGAGATGCTTACCGTGAGGATAGGCGATGGAGGTGGCACAGGTCTTAGATGTGGCTGCTGCGAGCATCATGCCAACAAAGTCTGAGGCATCCTTGGAGGACTCATCCTCTTCGTCCACGCTGGTAGGGACTTTGGACTCGAGCAGTTTTCGTTTGATACTTTCATAGATCACAAAGTGGATCACAGTCTCAGAGATGCCAGCGTACGACGCCGACATTCCCCTGTAGAAACCTCGGAGGCCATCCACCTGGTACACCCGCCGCACACACTCAAACGCATTCATACGCCGTTCACCTAGGCTCCTGGGGTCAAAAATACACCAAGTTTAGAGGGCTTTATAAGTACTTTCACAAAGAGCAGAAATTCTACAGACATGTTTGCTGAAACTCTGAAGCACAGAGTTTGTTTTTGACCGAGAAACATTTGGCGCCTCACCTTGAGTCGAGCTGCAGACGGGTCTTGATCAGCCAGATAGGGTTGGTGGCTGTGATGGCGGTGAACCCTGGGGAATTCAGAAGAGGTCAAAGGTTCAGACGGATTCCTCGACACGTGACAAAACACAAACAAATAAGCTGCACTGAAATTCTACACTGTGCAAGGACAGAGAGAAAGCAGTTCACAAAACATGAAAACTGGCTTTATCTTTTTTTACTCAAGCTCTCACTAATTTGATAAATGCAGATAAAAGCTGCATCAATTACATAGAATTAGTGAATTAAAAAATGAATAAATAAAATTTCTCCTTCACGGTAGAAATCAATGGGGTAAAATCTATTTTAGGTTGAATGAAAGCAACAAGCTTTATTCTGAGTGATTTGTTGATATTTTGTAATAGTAAATAGTTAATAGTTAATCTTCGAAAAACAGCAAAATGAAGTCAAGCAGACTTCTTTTTTAGGCCTAATTTTGCTACTATTCACTTAGGATTAAATATTTTATAGGATTAAATATTTTAAATATAACAATAATGAGCGATACTGTGGGTCATCAGAACATAATCTGCAGCTGTGATAATCTGAAAGTTTTCATTCAGAATCTGGGTTTCAAACACGGGGGAATTTTCCCCTTAGTTTCACTAAAAGTAGAATTTTAGAGATGCACAGATAAACTCGATTGTGTTCTGAATGATTACAAAGATTACAAAGAAGTCTCAAAAATCCAATAGTTTTTCACTATCAGTGAATGCACCATATCTAAGCACAAAAACAGCTCACCTGCCAACAACACTTTTCATTGCTGAAGTTGTTACTGAGGAAAAAAGGCTCAAACTGCAGCTGTTTTTGGTATAAGGTAACTAAAAATAATCAGATAAAGTACACAAACAGATCAGCTGTACTATAGTATCTTCTACAGAGGAAGGTCAGTTGTTCATTCAGTCTGTTACCTATAAACAGTGGACAGAGGTCAATACTGGAATTAGAGCCAAGTAGCAGTTTTATCAAATTGTCCATGAAACATGCTTGATTTAAAGTGGTTGGGGTTCTCTAGATGTAATATCCACAGACAGTTTATATTACTACAGCTAAATATGCTAATTGCAGATAGTCAAAAGGTAAGTTCTCTTAATTCTACACTTATTGTTTCCTTGTACAAACATGGAGTGAAATCCACCCGAAGAATTTCAAGATTATTTCTAATCTAAAAAAGTCTAGATATATTATCAAATATGACATTTTCATATGTGCAAAGTAAGTTAGAGAAATAATCTATTTAAAAAAGAATTGCACAAGACATGCTCCTGCTCTTTTGGTTGTCTTGTTTGAGTAAAAAAAAAAACTGTATAAAAAGATCAAGAATTTTACTAGATTAGAACATTTCCTATGACGCAGACAGAGCTAGATTTATAACCTCCTCTTGTTTTGGGAGAAAAGTCTTTGTTTTATTTACAAAAATCAAGTGCTAAGGTTATAAATTTCAATAACTTTAGCAAACATTTTGAAAGTTGTTATTTAGAGTCTTTAAAAACAGAAACAGCATAAAACCAGTATTGGCAAAGGAAAGCTTTATAAAATTGGAGTTAGCTCTGAAAACTCCAATCTGTCGTCTAAAGTTTATTCAAAAACACAAACCTAGTCCTGCTCACTTCTCTTCATGATCATGTGCTGAAACAGTGGCCACTGCCTGATTACTGTGTGCAAACTAAACGCTGGCAGACCCGAGTACAACTGGTGAAGGTCAGCAGCAAAATAATACATTTGCTGGGGATTGTTTTTAATTGAGCTCTTTACTGAAATAGTGGCCAGAAATGTTTTACTGCTATCTTGATAAGCAAAAATTACGGTCAGTCAGTTAAAGGAAAGTGTAGGCCTAAACACTGTAAAATGATTTTATGCATTTTTGTTACAGTTTCAAATGTTGTACATGATTAATTGCATTTTATTTAATGGCTATACAATTGCATTGTTTATTAATGTGCCTTTTGCCTCATTTACAAAAAATAAAATGAGCCAAAATCAGCAATAAATTGAAGAGAAAATCCTTAGTAGTTGCCCTGTGCAGGAAACTTCTAGTTCCAGAGATGGTCTAATAGACAGATCTAGAGTAGCATTGCAACAGAGACCTATGTGGAGAGAGCTGCATCAGAACGGATTACATAGGTCTGTTGGAGAGAAGAAGAGAAGAACAAAACAAAAAAAAGAAGAAGAAGAAAAGAGAGGGAAGTAAAATGAAGTAGCGTCTAATGGCGTGTACTCACGAGGGAGGGGCAAAGCTCCTCCAGCTCCTCCCCGCTGCAGCTAGAAGCCTGCAGATATAGGGGGGTTCAGATGGCGGGGGTCTCCCACCCAATCACGCAGGCGTGAAAGCTTTACAGTAAAGCCCTAAAATAGACACAGGCTTTTCTGTACCAGTCACACACAAGCAGCAGTCATATCTACCCCAAAGCCCACCAACCCCATACCCACGTTTGGAGCAAGAAGATGGAGAAAAGATGGGAGGTGGGGGGGTGCACCCCCTCCTCACATCTTTCTTTAAACTGTAGACCCAACTTTATGCACCATCTACTTACTCCACTTTTAATTCAAGTCTTCAACTTCAGTTACAATGTCTTGTTTTCATTGTATGCCTTTTAAGAAGGAAAACAAAGGTAAACCAAACGTCAGGTCTATCTGAAGCGCAGAGTAAATACAATAACCTGTAAGAATATTCCTCACAATCACTGAGCCATTGCCAGTCATGTTCTAGACTAACAGAAAAAGATAAGATGCTAACTGAAACAGGCAGGTGGAAATGCTAACCTTGCCGTGGCGACAAACTCAGAACAGAAATCAGTGATGGTGGTAAATGATGTGATGGAGATGGATCCTCATCAAAGCTCAGCCTGCAGCTAATTCAGAGCCTTGCAAAACTATTCATGCTCCTTGAGCATTGCGGCTTGAACCATCTAGATACTTTGGTATTATTTTGGTATGGTTTTATTCCATTTTGTTTTGAGGAGAAAAAAAAAAAAAGAAGAATCATCCTGATGTGCATTTTTAAACCACCATTAGCTGCAGTTACACCTTCAAGCCTTCTGGAGAATGTCTATAAAATATATAGACATATAAACAGTCTCAATTATAAAATGTCTGAAGGTTAAATTAGACATTTTAAAGATTGTGTAAGGTATGAATTAATTTGTGTTCTCAGTTTGTCACACCACAAAAATATGTTGTATTAATCACCCATCTGAATCGAAATGATTAAAAACAAAACTAAGAATTCCAGGGGTCTTAAAAGACTTTAAATACAGGCACTAAGTTGGCAACAATTCAGAAGCAGCATGGTTCGTTTTTATAATGCTGGGACGGCAGGGGGCGTGGCCAGTGTTGAAAGCAGCAGTATGACTACAGTACATAGACATACTGAAACCCAAGTTTAATTCCAGTGCAATTATATAAGGTTGGGGGACTTTTTACAGGCATAGGACAACATGTTTAACATTTATAATGTGTTAGGCAGAAAATTTGGGAATTCTCTTTACATGGTCACTAACAGAGAATATTTGATGGATTAGAACAACTGCATGGTTTTGGCTGTTGTGAAGCTTGAAGCTAAATGTCACCGGGTCTTAAGAGTTTTACCACAGCATCCTTAACATCATAACAGTGCCAATATCAGTGATGTGTTCAGGGGGATAAGCATAGTTACATTCCTCCTCAACAATATTGCACATACTAGCAATTAAGTTTTGCTTTGATTTACTTGATTAAAGCTCCTTAATCAGTTGCAATCAGTAGCAAATGATAAGGCTATTCGTTTCCCTATTTTATCCAAAAAGGGGTTTTCTTTAAGACACCCTTAGACCTACAAACAGAGAAGCTGTGGGTTTCTAAAGCGTTTCCAGGGTAACCAGGACAGAATTACCTGATTGACACAGAGATTAAACTCCACATAGGTGTAGGTCTGCACGCTGTACCTGACCGAATTTTTTTTTTTTTTTACTCGTAATCTGTTGAAAACCATTTATGTTTGCAATCTATTTGACAATTATTGCCTACTTTGCATTAGTCTCTCTCATTAAATGCATTGAAGTTTGTATTTTTTTTTTTATCTGACAAAATGCAAAGAGGTTCAAAAAGCATGAATCATTTCTGCAGGACACATTAGCTGCAATAACTTGTCATGATGGAGGAATGAGTTTATCAATGATTAAATTATATAATGTAAAAATAAACTAGTTTGATTTTAGAATAAATCATAGAAATGATATAAACCTGACAGAAAGTAAACAAAAAAAGTTCTGAATAGATATTTATGTGGCAATTGTTTAAGGTGCATTTCCTTGATTTTACTTATTCTACTTTTCATGCCTTTACAATACATAAAAGAAAAAAACTGAGTGGGGAGAACAAAATTCTGTCACCTTGCAATAATTCATGACTATATCTGGCAGTGAAAGTGAGCTTTTCAAGTTGCACCAAGTTGCTAATCTCTGCACAGTTCATCCATATATTGTGCAACTCCACCTCCTTTGTTCAGCTTCTACAGAAAGCTGCACGTGTTTACGAACATGCTGCTGCAAGTTCTGCATTTAGGTCCTTCTATAAGCCTTTAATGCACATGCAATATTTCCAGAGGGGTTTGACCTACATTCAGACACAAGAGTCAGATTCAGAAAATAAGTCTGAGTGGGGCAGGAGAGAGGGAGCAGCTTCTCTCCTCCAATTGCAAAGCAGCCCAGAGTTCCAGGCCGGGAGGCCATAAGGGGAACTCCTCGATACAGTTGACTTATGAAACTGGAAGCAATTATACTGAATCAGGGTAAAATTCAGCCTGCAAGCTCAGTTTCATAATTCTCAGTTAGTTGCGAGGAGAGGTTAAAAACAGATGAGTTTCAAGACAGATAGATGAAATTAGTACTAAGTTCCTCAGCTATGAGTGTCTTTTATGAGCTGTGTGTTTTAACAAGTAATTATCAAGTATTTGTACAGTCAAAGCTCAAGTTTCCTTATATTTACCTTTTGGAGGTGTTTAAATAGTATCTACAGTACATGAAGAAATCCCATTAGCAGCTTAGAAGTTCATTTTATTTACATCCATTTGTCTAATACTCAAAAACTGATGTTCACTGAAACAACAATTGACTTTCTGTTCAAAATTGAGATATTTTAATCTGAATTTCTGCTGAAATCTCACCAGTCCTCAGGTTACAGGCTGATATCAGCATGAACTGATAACAGCTTCCCCTGAAAGAACTGACTGAAGCAATACCAATCAGAAAGGGTGATGGCGAAAGACAGAATGAGACAAACTGTGCAAACATCTGCACGGTGACAAGGTTAGCATTTCTTTAGTGTGGACAAAAGAACAAAAATTAAATAAATAAAAAAAAGTGTCTTTAGTTCTGCTGTTAACATATCAGGGGGGAAGGGGGAGGAGTGTCTTCTAACTCTAAACAAAATACCATAAGAAATGGTAATATCATTACAAACTAAACACCATTTGGAAATTCTCTAGTATTGATAAAAATCACCATGGTTTTCATCATACCAGTGTAAAGAAATGGGGTGCTACCTGACGCGTCCGCCCGAGTGCCGGGGGCCCCGGTTGATCTTTGGGGGCCGTGTTTTCTTCTCTATACACACAAAGCAAAGAAGGGGGGGCCCAGACCACACTGTTTAAGTCACAACTGGGAGGTTAAACTATTTACAGACGCCTCTGGAGAGGCTTCAAAATAAAAAAAGGTAGGGGAGGACGAGAGAAAAATTAAAAAAAAGGAAAATGGAGGACATGAGGGACAGTGGGGAGAGGAGTGGAAAGCACAACCTAAACTTTGAGGACCAGATTTATTTGCATTTCTTGTACAAAGCTAACACATACAAAGAACCTTGAAAGTATTCTGATCTGTACAACTTTCTAATGAAGTTATGTTACAACCAATAGCCTCTGTTTATTATGGAGGGTTTTATGTGATACACAGAGAAGCATATAATTGTGAAGTAAAAGGAAAACCATTTTCCTTACAGCTGGAGCTCGATCAGACTGTGGCGGGGTTAGAATCAGCTTCCAGTAGGAAAGTGCATTTATTTGGTCTTGATACAGGTTTCCTTTCAGTATTACCCTGTCGTAACAAAAGACAAGCTCCAACGCAGGATGATGATGCCACCACCATGCTTCACTATAGAGATATCATGATTGGGTTGATGTGGAGCAATAGTTATCGCAAGACCAGATTTACATGTGGGCTGAAAAGTTAAAATCTGACCAGAGAAGGTTTTCCAATGAATGTGTTGTGTTTATGTCCATCATGGGTCTTTGGAATAAGTCTAATTGTGCAAGGCTGTAGAATGAAAAATAAATATGTCGTAAAATTGTGTTGTATTGGTGAGCAGAGCATCAGTGTGCAGGAAGGTAAGAAGCTACTTGCTAAAAACTGATTTTTTTTTTTTTTTTCTAGCAGCTTTTAGAATAGACCAATAAGTGTCCTGTCGGAGACTGCACCTGAGCTGTGGATATTTTACAGGTCTTACATTTTACACGCTCCTTTAGATCCTCGCTTTATTCATGGTCTCCTTGGATGATTCAACAATTCATACGAAAAAAGAAAAAAAAAAAGCTCTCTGCAGTGTTTAAATACCGCCATCCTGAACTGATCTGGGCTTTTGAGACACTAAAAAGTCAAAGATGTGGTTTAATTAGTCAACTGCATGTCTCAATAACATTACCCCATCATGTCTGATGTGTTATTTCATCTTTGTTGTGTTTTTTGCTCTCTGATGCCATCCATTACCCCAGAAAGGATTCTACTTATTTAGGACAAGATGGTTAGCTGTTCTCGGTTTAACATAGAGGCACCAGAGTAAAGGGGACCAGACGTAACAGATTTCATTTTCACTTCACAATTCTGTGCTTCTATGTGTTGGTCTATAAAAAAAAACCAATGACAACGTTAAAGATTGTGGTTTTAAAGTGTAAAAGTTTCTGCAAAGCACGGTTCCAATCTGCTATGAAAATTATCTGGAATGAATCATCTCATGAGGTTTGGTTGCATGACTGTCTGACCTCCGGTTAAAGGACATGTATCCACAGCTAAATGCTCACCGTAAGCCACTACAAAGAGGCGAGTTGTTGCATCGCCAGCAAAATAAATGAGGTGAAAGAGAGTTTGGCGTTAAAGATGTACCTTAACTGGCATGCTCTGAAGTTTAGAAGATAAATACATTGATACAGATTTTAGAGAGCATGACAGTAGATCAAAATAACCACAATATAGTTTTCAGCAAATAAACTAAACATTTACTCAACCTAGGTTTGATCCTTAGAGTCTTAAATTGTGCTTTCTGATGGACCAATTACTGTATAATTATTAGTGTTACACATGAAACAGCTAGATAATGCCTTCTTATAACAGACAATATCATTTAGCTTCACCATGCTTCAGGTAAGAGGGGAGGGTTGTGCCTGGGATAATGTCAACGATGACAATGACAGATGAAAACAAACAAAAAACTAAAGATTAAGGTTGTCTTAAAGAAGACACAGAGTATTGAATGTTTTCTAAATCAAACCCATCAGTGAGACAAACTGCCCAGGCAGCCTGACGGACAGACAGGGAGATCAGACAGTGACAGACAGACAGGAGGACAGAAGAGAGGGAGCCGTCAGTACCTGCCATCCCAGCAGACAACATGTGCACCTGGGTCGAGTCTGGCTCCAGCACTCCATTCAGCTTCTCCTTGGCTGTTGAATATGCTCCAAAATAGATTGCCCTGTGGGTGATAAAAGCAGGACAAAGGGAGGTCAGACATGATTGGCAAATGTAACTAAAACCAAGCTGTTCATTTTTCCCAGGCTAAAATATGAACATCCCAGCTAAGAAATAATGTAACCTCAATTTAGAGAAATGAAATTTATTAAATCAAAACTAATATTAGACGAGATTTAATTTTTGTTTCCGGATGTAAGCAAAAATCCCATGTCACCAATACAGGATTTATCTCTGACCTTAGCTGATCTTCAGTCCATAAATAATCCCAGGATTTAGTCAACATTTCTGCAGACTGCTATCAAACCCGATGACACTGTGCTGCAACCATAAAAGGATCACACGATGAAGTATGTATGTTGCTAACGAGCGTGCTCAGTGGTTCACCCTCTCATTAGCATCAGAGGATCTTCTCAAGTGAGGCAGTTCCCTATATATATATATATATATATATATATATATATATATA
>NW_015150677.1:796036-808192 GCF_000732505.1 Cyprinodon variegatus | reverse complement strand
ATTTAAAATGCTCAGTTAATTTAGGCATTTTATGCACATTTCGTTTTTCTGTTTTCCTGTCCTGCCAATTTGTTTGTCGCATCTTTCTTCATAGATTCCCGTTTCTAAACATCCAACACATTACAGTAATAATAATCTAAATGCCAACAAAATATTACCTGGTTTAAAAAAATAAGACAGGATATGTAGCTGGGCCATGGGACATAAATATCCACATATCAAAGAGCATCTAAACCCACTTGGCTTCAATACACCATTAATACACCTTTAATGGCCATCAGGGAACTAAGAAGCTCTAAATGAATCACCATGAATCCATTTAATTGTGTCTAAATAGCAATTAGCAGGTCAAATACTGAAAAGTGCATTTTGGAGGTTTTGTTGTTTATTTCAAAGGGCTGCACTAATTGGCCAACCAACTTATCCATCAACTTTATCTGCCTCCGTAAACGGCTGAAAATCACTAGCCGCTAATGTTCTACGCTTTTCATTTAGATTTCAAAGCTCTAATTCATGTGCAGATAAAACAAGTTTGTTTTGTTTCATTGGTATTCTTCGGTGTGTGTGTGTATGTGTTTTTTTAACAATATAAGGTGTTAGTTCTTCAAAGCCCCAATCGACAGGAAGTGAGCAACTCTTTACTCAACTTTTTAGCCAAACACAATCAGATAAATAAAGGTAGCAAATGCTGTGAAGCACTAATGTGCAATCCCTTCACTTCCTGTCTTATTTAATAGAGATACCATCTCTATTAAATAACACTTATTTAATCTTTTTAGTGTTTAAACAAAGAAAGAATTGGTCTTGATTAGTATCAGCCAGAACAATCATGATCAGTTCATAGTGAATATTTGAAGATTGGATAAATAGTTTGTAACTGAAGACGTTCCTCTAAGCTATGCCTCTAAGCTACTAACACAGATTCTACATGTGCACTTCTGTAAACATTATCAGAGGTTAAAGTGCGTTTGAACATGAAGAGCCAGGGGCCAAACCGGTGAATCCCCATCCTCCTCTAAAATGCATATCCTGGCCATCAACGGACCCAAAACTACAACGAGTATAGAAATCAGAAATAATATTTTTGAGAGAACGAGAATGAGGTTGGCATGACCCTGAGAGCCTAATTTTGCGTTACTCACAAAGGATGGCTCTATAGGGCTGGTTATACTCCCACAGCAGTGTGTCTCAGTAAACTTGTCGCAGATACTTTTGATTTATGCCCAATATTGCAGCGTGGTCTGCGCCAAGTTATTCAACGCCACAAAGCAAGAGGGACAATCACAAACTAGCTGTGGGTCTAGATACGGCCTAGGCGGTGAGGAGGTGGGGACAGTTTGTCCGACAACGGAGGGAAATGATGGCGAAAAAGAGCGGGGATCCAGGTAGAAAAAGGGTCCCAGCGTTCTCACGCACCTCGCTCTTCTAGCTGGTCCATCTTCACGAGCCGTTTTCCACAGTGGCAGTTATACAAACAAAACAAGCCTGTAAGGTACCAAACAGGAAATGCGCGTAGTGTAGAGCGGATGTAGATTTGACCAATCAGATGCCCCCTGTCTGCAGCACTGTCTGCGGTCACCTACAATTTTGGAGAGCTGCAGCAGAGTGTCTGCAGCAGGGGCAGGGGCACATTTGCATTCACTGCAACACACGCAGATGACCTGGTTTCTGAGTATAAATCAGCCTTAAGCCTTTACCAACTCCAATGCAACAAACAAGAATCAGAGTTTGATCATTTCCAATCAGATTGAAGCAGAGATTCCTCCTCCTCTGCTGCAACAGAGAATTTAATTTCTCTACATGCTGGTTAGTAAAATGTCAACATAAGTATTCAACGAAAAAAGACTAATGACTGACATCCCACTAGAAAAGTATTGTGTATAAAGGACGCAGAGATTTGCAAGTACAGATAACAGAATGGTTTTTGCTTCCAATTAAAGGCTGCAGTGAGCTACTTTTCCAGATTTGTTAGGATATAAAACACGTCAAAGTTATCACTTTTTGTTTCGTTTTCTCTCTCTGAGCATTTCCGGTTACTGGATAAGATTCTGTAATTGTTAAAAAATAAAGCAATAGAAATTTCAAAAAACGGCCTTTGTTAAAAAGTTCTTTGTTTCTGCCTAAAGTTATTTATTCCCAATGCAAAAACATCCAAAATCACACCTTAATAAGGATTAGCATAAACCCTTTTTAACTAGTGCAAGAAGTCTTTGGGTGGCCGAGAAAAACATGTCACTCACTTTACCTCTGGCTCTAAATAAACAGAAGCCAGAGAACAAACTCAAAACACAGCAGATAATCCTATACATACCTGGAAGGTGCCACGCCTACAAGGTTGGGACCCAGTCCTCTGAACAGTGAGCGGGCTCCTTCTCTCTCTAAAATCAACCTGCAGAAACACAAAAATAGGTCACTGTGGATCAGTCCTTCATAATTAACAGCATACGAGCATAATTAACAGCAATAAGATGGTGCTTTAAAATGATCTTGTTTTTTTATTATTTGAAAAAGAAATAGTCCAGCTGTTGTTGGTGGTTTCTTTTACCACAGGAGAGGTAAATTAGAAACAGGAGCAAAGTCTAGAACAGGGAGTGACAAATAACATGCAGCAAAATCCAAAATAAGTGAGTAGACACGTGTTGTCGAGCCGCCTGTGTTGACTGAGGCAGCTCACGTGTTTTCCTTTGGTCAGTTTAAAGATTGTTCTGCATCCAGGCTAACCCAGTAACCTGATTCAAAATCATGTCAACTTGACCCGATGCACGTTTTTCACAAGGACACTGATCCAAGGTACGGCCAAGCGGATCGCAAGAAGACATTCTGGCAAGACACAGGACACCAAACCAATTTATAAATAGACCATAAAGGTCAGCTGTCAAAATGGCAGATGTTTGATCTTCCTTTGATATTTTTTCTTCTGACTGTTCGTTGTTTAGGGTATCTATCTTTGATTTCATAAAGACATATGGAAGTTAATATTAATATTAACATTAATATAAAAAATACATCAGTAGTTCCTCAGAAGACAAAGCAGAGCAGCTAATATAAAAGAGTTTGGAGCCAATTAAATTTAAAATGGAACTGGGTCTGCATCCTGACCCACTTTGGCTTGTGTGTCAGTTATCGCCTTCCCCTTCTCTAAAGCGTTTCCCTCTTTAGCCCTTCTGCACTATGCATCGCATCCCGTCTTTCCATTCCTGCCAACGCCTGCTTGTGTCAAGGGCGACACGAGGGATCAGTTTATGTTGGAAATAGAGGATTGTTGAGCACAAAAACACACCCGGATTCCAATGCACTTGGTTGAAACACGGCACCGGCCCAGATGTACTAAACAAAATCCTGGAGAATCTTGTTTGACAGACTGAAAAAAGCTAGTAATAACAGATTGTGCAACAAAAAGCAAACTAGATATGCACACTTATTATAAAACAGGAGAGTTGGGAAATAAGATCCATTCTGAACAGTGGGATTTTTATTTAGCAATCTCCTCTCAATGCAGACTTTAATAACTTTAATAGGTAATTAATAGCCGTTTGGCCACATGACATCAGATTATCTAACAATCCCAATGAGCAGGATATTGTTGCAGACATTTTGCAGTGGAAATTTCCACACACAGCAGCTTGTGAATTATGCAATATGTTTTAAACCGAGTGGCGCGCTCTGTGACACTGCATGCTCTGCTACAGAAAACAACAGCTGCACCTTTTAGAAATATCTACTTGAAAACACCATATTTTCAAGCGGTTGAGATTTATTTTGAATTTAACAAAAACCACGCGTTATCCAAACGAACACAGCTCGTCTAAATTCCCCTTAACTCTCACTTCTCCATTCATCTTGAAGCGTATCTTTCCACTTTTAAAGAGGAATTGGTTGTTATTTACTATAAAGGACAGTTTCTTTAGCACACAAATAGTTAAGGAAAACCCCAGAGATAAAAAGAGAAACAAGGTCAAAAGTCTTATGTAAATGCTATTGATAACAAAAACCTGAAGACAGACAGTTTATCAGTGCTGGCCGTCTCAGACGTCTTGGTTGGAGTTTTTCTTTAAAAAGTAGCTCAGCGGATTATAATCTGAAGATAACTTTTGCACAGAATAAAAATTAATTTTGTTTGCAACCTCCCCAACCTCATTTCCTCTCACTCCTGTCTTTCACATCTGTCATTGTGACTTTTCTCAACAATAACGATAAAACGATAAAAAAGCTGTAAATCATGCAAGAATTACAGAAATATATTTATTTAATTGAATCAGAATAATTCCAACTCTTCAGTTAGTTAAACCTTAATATTTGCAACCAAAAAACACCTTACATAGCTGACTTTATTATTATCTAACCTTAGCCACAACACCAGTTTCCTTCAAGGCTTCAATAAGAATAGTTTTGACAATGAGGCAAATTATACAACACTATTAATATAAATCTAGTCCAGAAAAAAAAAAAAGATAAATATTCACTAGCTTTATTAAAGACAGGGTAAAAAATTAAAACCCACACAAACAGCAGAAAAGCGTTGGTGTCCCTCCCCTTCCTGTTAAGTAGTTAGCCTGACTAATTAACCAGTTAATATTAGCTTGATACATTCCTGGTACTGCTCTATAAAAGGACATAACAAAATAAAGACATAATATTGTGCAACATATGCACATTTGCCTGAAAAATGCATCTAATTTCATGATCAGAAAAATAATATGTGTAGTAATATAATCATCTTTGAAATAACATTTTACATTATTTTAGGTTTTCTGTTATTGCAGTTCAATTAATTAGACTTTGTTATAGATTTTGGTGAAAAACACTAACATAGTTTTGTTTCTATTGCTTTATTCCCAAAGGCTATTATATTCTTATAATTTTGTAACAGCCAAAGACAAGTTAAAATCACAATGAAAAATAAATATCTTGCTCACTTGAGACAGTGCAAGGGTCCTGGTGGAGAAACACGAGCGACGCTGGCTCCATTAACGGTGCTGAGCTGGACTTCAGAGACATACAGGGTGATGGAGGAAGACTGCAGCCTGGTTTTGACCACTTCCAGAGGACAAGTCAAAATGGCGCCTACTGTACCACCACATCTAGGAGAAAAAAGGCCAAAAGGATTAGAACATAGGACACAAAAAAAGAGAAAATTACCCCAATAATTTTAACAATATGTATTAATTTGCATATCTTAACAGAAGGAAAAACAGTGATTGATTAATGTTCTTTTCCTCCTAACACACTAATATGGGATCAAAGCTTTAATAAAGCTTTTTATTTTTGCAAAGGATGACTTGCAAATGCTGCAACTTAAAAAGACAAAGCCACTGAATTTGTTATTATATAAACAAATGGTTTTATGCAAATCATCTCAATAGGGTAAGTTTCTAGGATGTGATAAGTGTGGAGAAGTTGTGCCCCTGCAGTGGTTTCTGCTGCCATCCGGGCAGGGAGCTGCTTTAGAGCGGTTCTCGCTATATTTACCTTTCAAAACAACATTACACATTCATGCTCAGAGCCACTGGTGACCCTTTGCCTACTTTCTGGGCTTGGCTTGTTGCTGAATATCTGAGACTCAATGTGGTTCGGGAAGGCAGCAGGAGCCTGCGGCTTCTCTCAAAAGAAATGAAAGACAAGACACAAATTCTGTTTTATTGGTGGTATTAATGCGTTTCTGTCAATTTCAGTTTGTAGTAGCCAGACAAGAGCTGCAATGGATTAGCTGTGCAGTTGATGAGATTACTCATTTGAGAGTTAGTGGTGCACAGATGACAGAGGGTAAACCAGCAGAGACACTGAAAGCAATCAGGTTTATTTAAAACAGATGAGCTGGCTCTGAATATCTGGTAAACCTGCAGTGTACGGTTTCATTTTTCTAAATGAAAACACTGTCAGACAAATCAACAGCATAAGTTGGTTGTTTTTTTTTTCGTTTTGTTTTTTAGAAAACCTCAGTTGTGAGCATAAACAAGAGTTCTGGGCCGAGCCAGCTCTCAAACTAATGTTGATTTTTATCCTGTTTAGAACCTTTGAACCCCTTAGATAAAGAGGTGAGCCTTCTGCTGCTGGTAGGGATCAGCTCTAGCATACAAGGTTTAAAAACACACTGCTTTAAAATAGGTTACACTTGTATCATTAATAGTTTTACAAATATACACAGACAGGTAAATAAAATGAAGATCAGAGGCATTTCGACTACTTCTACAAGCACTGAAAGAGTCACTCACCTTCAGCAGCTTTGCTGTTTCTAGTGAGATACAGTTGTAGGATGTCACCCAATTAATTATTTAAAATTTAAACCCCTTTCTAATTCCTTGAGTAATAAATATTCAGTCCCTTTTGGTATAATTTTAGCAATTTGAAAACTGGGGAAACGTAGGACGTGTGAAAATTATAGGATAGTATTAGTAGCTGTTGAGTCATAAGCAACAGCCCTTCAATCTTAAGTGGTCTTAATATCAGACCAGCAACAATACATAAAGAGCTGGATTGAATGGGTTTCCACAGCTGAGCAGCTGCATGTAGTGCAACACAAAGGGCCACATGCAGTAGTGTAAAGCAATGGCACCACTGTACATAAGAGCAGTGGAGGCGTGTTATGTGAAGCAAATAAATGTGTCTTTCTGACAATCCGAGGAAAGGGTCTGGGTTTAGAATTAGGCAAGGCTTCTGGATGTGGTGTGTGTCTGTTTTTTTTCAGCCGATGGGCTCAGCTCTAAATGCTTCAGCATACTAAAATAAGTTGCACAATTTGATGCTTTCGAGTGTTTGGGAATAGTATGGAGTGGAACCTTCCTATTCCACATTAATATAACCTGGTGCTAATATACTCTCATTTAAGGACCTACGTTGAAGCTCTAAAGAAACTTGTAGATATTTAGAAAGCATTTAACCCTGTTTTACACATTGTAAAATTCAATTCATGGACAACCTAAAGAAAACTTTTAAACTACTTTTAATCTGAAACCTACATCACAGCATATTAAGTTTTTGTTTCTTCTCTACTTATAACTGTATTTTTTAGTTTACTCTCATCCTCTCCCCATTGAAAGTGATAAAACTTCTTTAATCTCTAAGAATAACCAGCTTGGCGTGAATTCCCCCCTTAAAATTCCCTTATCAGACTTTGTAGCTCTGATTGTTAGTGTATGAAATACTTAATTCCCATGTGGACCCTTGTGTCCTATATGTCTTAAACCTTGTCTGTGAGCGGATCTATATGTGGGAAACTGGTCAGGAGCAATCCTGCTACTGGTCTTGGAAGAGAAAGTGTGTCTTGGAGTACTGAAAAAATAAAAAAGTTAACTGATTTTTAAATATTATTTCAGTTTAATGTGGGAAAAAAGTCAATTCTGACTTTAATCTCAGAATTCTGGCTTTAATCTCAGAATTCTAAAAGCAAACAAACATGTTAGCATCAAGCTGTAACCATGTCTGTTTTAGAGACTATCTCTCTTGTTTTAATGACCTTCTGCTCCTCCAATAATGAAATAGCATCACCGGGGACCTCTCGGGCACACAAAAAATTGCCTAATTTCGTCATTTTTCACCAATGTGTTACTGGCTCTCCCAAACAACTCCCATTTTTGTCAGTGAAGCTGAATGCTCCCACATACCTTCCTTCATGGTACCCACTTACATCAAGATCCAAAATTCTAAGAAAAAAAAGCCAGAATTCTGAGATTAAAGTCAGAATTCCGAGGAAAATTCGGAATTCTGGGGAAAAATTCATAATTTTGAGGAAAAATTCAGAATTCTAAAGAAAAAGTTCAGTATTATGAGAAAAAATTCAGAATTCTGAGGGAAAAGGCCAGAATTCTGCAGAAAAAGGTCAGAACTTTGAGGAAACATTCAGAATTTTGAGGAAAAAGTCAGAATTCTGAGATTAAAGCCAGAATTCTGAGATTAAAGCCAGAATTCTGCCTTTTTTACCATACGGAAATAAATATTAAAAATCAGTTAACTTTTTAGTTACTTTCCAACATGCAAAATACAATAGAAACCTTTGGGCAGTAAGTGGATGTAGCAGTGCTGTGGTTGCAGCATGCTTCCAATCATCTACAGAGTTTGAATGAGCCCGGAAATGAAATTCCACTTCCTGTCAAAATAAAGAATTTTCTAGATTTGTAGAAAAATCGTGGCTTTTTAAAACGGTATAAAAACCAAAAGAGCCTAACTTAAATCAAACCACTACTCTGGTGGTTTGTAATGACCTATAAGCCATGTAAAATCTGTCCGGATAATGTCGGCAGCGAATGAGGTGGAAAAAAACCGGAAGTTTTGACAGCATGATGAACGTGCACTATTCCACATAATTCGTTCACATAATTGACACGCACGCGCGCCATTTCCCCCCGGTTTTCTCCCCTAAAATATTAGATAGCAACTTATTTTTAATGCTGTAAATGTATAACATTTCTCACCCTCCGGCGAACAAATGAACCAGCGTGTCCCTTTGGCTCATTCTTTAGCATGCTCTGCCTAGCAGCACGCCTCGAGCTGCGGCAGAGAATCCAATGCAGAGCTCGGATCCCGTCCCTTTTCCTCCTGCTTTCCGTCTGCGAGGGGATGCGCACGTCGACGGAGAAACGGCCGCAAAAAAAAAAAAAAAAAAGGATGAGCCTGCGGTGATTCACTGCTGCGGTGGGCCGAGTCCTCCGTGTCTCAGTTTTCAATGGTTCTTCTTCAACATTGAAAAAAAATAACGACTCGGCCGTGTCCCAGAAAAAAAAAACCAACCACAGAGCCGGCAGTTTCTGGCACTAAGATGTCTCACGTCTAACAAACGGTTATATAGCAAATCGGCGGCTGTAACTCGATTGTCTCCTTCGCTTTCATCGCTGCAGCAAAGGGTGAAGGAGGCAGAGCTGATAGTATTTACTGTACCACCATAGGCTGGAAACAGACGCTGCGATTGGACAGGCGGGCTGCCGACGTCACGCGGTGTCGACTGATCATGCAGCGTTCACATGCTCAGAATTGAATGAATCAGGGCTGGATTGGATTGTGTTTGCATTGGCCTCCAAAGCTCATCATCTTGGCACAGTTCAGGCAACGGCACAAGGTGCCTTCCAAAACTCATTACACCCACTGAGCTCTTTCACACAGCTTTTGTAATACCAGGATTAAATATTAAAATAGCAAAAATTATTTCAGATGGATTATCAGTATACACAAGGGAAATGTTGGCAATATTATTAGCTTTACAATGGGTAGATTATATAAAACCATTAAAATTCTGCATTATTAAGTTTAAAATACAACCAATCAGATAGTAGAATGGACATTCTATTAGAAATATTTCATACATTATTCAGAATAAAAAATATGAGTTTAATAGTTCTATTTGAATGGGTTCCAGCACATATTGCAGTAGAAGGAAACTAGAGGGCAGATAAAATGACAAAGAGGGCAATTCAAAATCCTATTAGTTGTACAGTGAAAACAAGCAAATCGGAGGGGAAGAGTACTATTAAGAAAAACTGATGGAAAAATGGCAAAAAAGGTGGGATAAAGAATAAAACAGGAAGGTGGTTTTATAAAATTCAGAAGATGGTAGGAAAAAGAAGAAATGGAAGATGAAATAGAAAGAAGGAGAGTGATAACAAGGGTAAGATTTGGGCATACAGGACTTAGTTATACACTTCAAAATTCAAAAGCATACTACTGGCAAATGTGATTACTGTGAAAAATATGAAACAATAGAACATGTTATACTGGAGTGTCATAAATATGAAAGTGAGAAAATATATGAGGAGAGAGTTTGAATGTATTAAGGAAAAGATGAATTTAGTAGATATTATGAGGAAGAATTTGGGGAGTAAACATATTCAAATAATTATTCAATTTTTTTTAAGAAAACTAAATTATTTCATAGAATGTGATTATAGAGAGGGTGAGTGTGTGCATGATATAAGTATGTCAATTTTGTTTTGTTTTTTCCCTTAGAAATTATATATATGTTTATAAAGTAGATAGTCCATCACGAAAAACGCTGCATACAAGTAAGTGGTGGTAATGCTACTAAATGTTTGTTGCCAGCCGCCAATAAATCCAAGAAGAAGAAGAAGAAGAAGAAGAGCTCTTTCACACGCTGGTGTCTCACAGCCAAAAAATGTAAAGATAGTCATTCTGCTTTGACTGTATAAGACTGTATGAAATAAGCAAAGATTAAAAGTAAAAAAATTTGTAATGGTTTCTACATATTTTACAAATAAATATTTAAGAAGTGCAGATTTATATTCAGCCCTTTTAAATCAAATACTTCAGAATAAAAGCCTATGCAACATTCTGAATTAATCTCATCAGCAAACAAAGCCCACCAATGAATTTCATCCTTTACTCAGCAAATTCCCTTAAAGCCATGTTGAGGACATGACAAACAAAATTGACAAATGTAAGAAGGAGCTCTGTTTAGATAAAACCAAAATCTAACTTTTTAGCAGTTTAAACTCCTATACTTTACTCCAAACTAGAGGTGTCAAGTAACAAAATACAAATACTTTGTTACTGTACTTAAGCACACTTTTTAGGTATCTATACTTTACTCCATTACTTATTTTTCTTCCTACTTCTGACTTCTACTCATCACATTTTCACACAAATATCTGTACTTCCTATTCCTTACATTTTTAAAACAAACATTACTTGTTACACTTGGCTTCGGTTAAATGTTTATAATATAATATTTATTTCCCGTCATGCAGATCATTGGCCCCATCCACATCTAGTGAAAACTAGTGGAATTGGATGAGTCATATAATGCAAACACTCATTGGTTAGCTAAAGGAAATAATCAGAAACAAGCAGGTGTTCTTCAAACTGCAAACGTGAATTGTCTATGCCATGCTACAATGTCAGATTCAGAAAAATATTTCGAAATGTCTGAAAGGTCGGACACAGGCGAGAGCGTATCGGGAGATGGAGACTGAGACCAACAAGACCTCCGTCATCCTTGGCTTATACTTATACTTTAAGTAGTTTTTGGAGCACATACTTTTTCACTTTTACTTAGTAAAGAGGTCAAGTTCATACTTCAACTTTTACCAGAGTGTTTTTAAACTGCAGCATCTATACTTCTGACACCACTGCTCCAAACTGACTAAATTGTGAAACAAGTTGCTAGAGGTATAATGCTGTGGGAGGTATTGGCAATGCACAGTTGATTCGGTAATAGAAGGAGCTAAATATGGAGAAATCCTTAATCTGGTTAGATATTTTTTAATTTGCTACCCTAAGCATTAACACGTTTTGAATCTTTTGCACACTGTTTTGAACCATATGCGATCATTTGTCACATGTGCATTTTTTTATTTTTTTTATGTTATCTCTTTACATAACACAAAGCCAATAAGGGGACGTTTTCCTTTTCTGCTAAAGTAGCTATCTGTTAAGCATTTATTGATACTCTTAAACCATTGTCTGAACATCAGTGCACTGCTGAAACAAAAAAGTAACATTTTTAAAATTCTTAGAGTAATAACATTAAGCAATTCCTTTAACCTAATTAGTTAAATAGATTTGTTTTTTTCTGGTTACTGTAGAGACCACAAGTAGATTTAATTTGTCTGGAACTTATCAGCTCAACCTTCTGCTTATCATATGATTGATTTACAACGAGCAGTTTTGCAGTGGAAATCTTTATGAACCTTTTTATTGTTTTTTGTTCAACAATATTTGTAAACACATTTTTTTGTTTAGTCAGAGCTGGAATTAGAATTTAAAAGATCACTTTTAATTTGATTGATTTGTCATTGCTTAAAAAAGAATCAGATAATTTTTTAGTCCACATTAATATTTCATAGAGTTGTTTGAAGCCACACATAGTTTTTTTATGTGTTTTAAGGTAAAGATTTGAAGACGAAATATATCCTGGAAATGTCAGATAGGCCTGGAGACCCACATGCATTATCCTGACATGAAAATGAAGCTTAAGACAAAATCAAGGTAAATAAATGCACACAGTCAATACTATAAGCTCAAAACAGTTTCAAAAGTAAAATAGTATATGATGAGATGATGAGTGTGTGATAAAATCACATCACTATCTAAAGTTTTCTCTATAAACTCTTTAACAGTTGCAGATCCCTAGAAGTCTAGCAGGAAATGTGTGACGATCTAGAAATTCTATTTCATATGTGTGTGTGTATATATATATATATATATATATAT
>NW_015150677.1:783148-794866 GCF_000732505.1 Cyprinodon variegatus | reverse complement strand
GGTAGCCTATGCTAGTAAGGGGCTCCAACCCGTTACTAGCATAGGCTACCTAATAAAGTCTTAGGGCTGCATGTACCATTGTTGCATTGCAGTAAGAAGGTTGCAGGTTAAATTCCCAGGTCAGGGTCTTTCCACATGGAGTTTTGCATATTCTACCCTCTTGCGTGCATTGGTTCTCTCCATCCCGGTACTCTGGTTTCCTCCCTCAATTCAAAGACTTGACTGTTAGGTTAATTTGCATCTCTAAATTGTCCTAAAGTGTGTGCATATGTGTTGCCCTGCAACTGACCTGTCCGGGGAGTACCCCACCTATAACCCATAGACTGCCGCACATAGGCACTGGCCCCACTGTGAACCTGAAAGAATAGGCAGGAGAAGATAGATGCATATTTCTTTTTTATCTATATACCGGTATTTTAAAAGAAAAATATCAGACTCTAATCTAAAGTTCTGTCTCTGTCAGCTCAGCGGAAAGGAGAATGGGTTTGAAAAAAATGGTGCAAAGTACGTCTGGAGAGTGAGATTCAGCATTTATAGTCTGCATTTAAAATACTGTATATAAATAAAGTAGTCCCAAACAAACACATAGAAAAATATAGAACGTCATGAAGAAACATATCAAAATAGTAATCTAAGACGTGGGTAGAAACTAGTTTAAATTTATTTAGTTAGGTACTTAAGTAACTTCATGATAAAAAAAAATATACTTTTAGAAGTAGTTTTTCTGTACCCTACTTTTTTACCTTAACTTGAGTTATATGTTAATAAAATATGGCTACTCTCATGTACATTTTTTTTATCCATGAGTAACTTCACTAAATAACAAACAAGCATTTTTTTTAAAGGGCTCCAGACACACAGTTAATGTTTATGGCAAAATGAGTGTTTGTTTTTTGTACACAAGCTTACTTTAACTGTCCATGACATTTGTAGGTCAACCAAATATATAATAAGGAGTAAACGTTGTCACTGGATGAACTGGTTGATAAGTTTTATGTTAGAAAGAAAATATCATTATATTCCTTAAAGTACCAGAATTTGTACATCATTTTACACTTTGATGGTCTTTATGACATGATTTGAGATATGACATGATTTGAGATATCAGATATTATGATGAGTTACTCAGTACTTAAGTGGCATTTTCAGTTGAGTAAAAATATGATTAAGTTTATGTTTGGATACAATTTTTTGGTACTCTAGCAAAAACAATGCAGATTAAAGCTGGTTAAACTGCACTTGCATAGACATATTTACCTTCACAGTTGATAGTGGCTACACATCCTCAGTGTTTACTACACAACTTTTCTTAGATAACGCCGCATGTCGGCAGTGAAGCATGGAGGTGTAAATACTATGATTTGGGTTAACCTTGCAGACTGAGGAACTAGGCATCCAGCAGTGATTAAATAACATTCAAATTTCAGAACTGAATAAGGATTTCATCATAAATATTTATCTGATGACGCTTAAAAGAAATGTATTGGTGCAATATGCTAAAAAAAAAACTAAATGCTGCTTTTTTCTGTTAGTGGTCAGTTTTAGCTTCCGCCACAAATTTTTATGGGATCGTTTTAGACATTTTGGAATCTTTGGAGGGAAATTCAACAATGTAAAATAAGACTTATTGCTGTGATCACTGTGCACCATCTTTGTTAGCATGGACTGTTTGAAAAGAGATGAAATAATTCATTACTCAGATATCGTACAGATAACGGTTTCAATCAGAGTTGTGTAACTTTCTCATGACTCTATGTGAAGTTGAAGTCATGTGCTTGGCTTCACTGTTGCTATTTGTTCCATCAATGGCAATAATTTAATATCCTCCGTTAGCGAAATCTCGTGACACAGCAGTCAGAAGAAAAGGATGAATGACCATGAACTCACAGGGGAATGTTCCCTTCAAAGCAGGTAAGCTGAAATGAGCAGAATGGCATTAAAAGCCGATAAGGTATATAAACAAAATTTGCTTAGACATTTCTCCTAAAAGGGTGCTAAAAACAATTGTCTGAATGTACCTCAACTAACATGGAATTAGTTATTTTTTCAAAATGAAATATGTATGTGTGTGTGGTGAATTTGCATTTGCAGATAATTAAAAATGTTGCTGATCTACTCAGAAAAAAATGCTGACAGTTTGGTTTTCTTTTTGCGTTCCAACAGGATCTGTCAGACTTATATTTAGTCACTCGTGTCTAAACCAGTCAAATAAATTAATCATCTGCATGAACAAGTACAAAGTTTTAAACTTTGTTTTTAGAAATTATACACATTTTTATATTCTTTCTCTGGTAATATTTTTAACCCCCCCAAAAAAATCTATCTATCTATTTCTATTTTGCCTTAAGATAAAAGTTTGGTCTTTTAAAATCAATACAGCCATGGTTTGGTCAAAGTCCAAAACATTATAATCTCTGTGATGGACAAAACTAAATAATTCTAACAAATCAAATTTCATTTAGAACTAATTATTATGTTATCAAAAAAAAAATTGATAATTTATTTTAAAAAAAAGATGACAAATCAATATAAGTTTGAAAATGGTCAGTATGGGTTTTATAAAAAAAAAAGCTGCATACATTGCAATGACAACAAATGCATATCCATCATTTAATAAGTCAAAAATGAAACCAAATGAGTAATAAAGATAAATATACTGTACACTCCTACAATAAGATCAACAGCACATGACAAGAGCCGATCAGATAATGAGGTAAACTCAATTACTGCCTCACGAGAATGGAGCTTAAAAGATCACGGGATGGAGGTCCAGCACCTGAATTAAAATGTTATTGAAAGCCAAACGCTGTGAATAAGTTATGCAATCCATCTGGGCTTTTACTCACTCTACATTTCTCTCCAAATCAGTTTACTTTTTGGATTTGTGCTATTTTTTTTATTGCTTTCACACATCAAAGTATTCATTCCCGCTGTTAAATAACAAGATAACTATAGTTGACCTCATTTCTTGGTTTAGTTTGACCAACCACACCAAGGATTGATTAACATACCTGAGGTACTTAGAAATTACTTATATAGACCCTTTCTGACAACAAGAAGTTTGCTAAAATATCCCAAAGAGCAACATATTGTGTTCTGATCTATGAATAAAAAAATTAAAATAAAAAAAAATCATGAATAAAGAAGGAAACAAAATTCCAGATGCAGATATCAACCTGAAAAAAGTTACCAAGCCATTTCTAGGATTTTGGAACATCAGTAAACCACAGTGAGAACTTATTTCCACAAACATGGAAAAGATTGAACAACGCTGAACCTTTCCAATAAAGGACAATATTTTAAGAGTGAATCAACATCAGATTAAGGATATGAAGTGGGAACCCAGAAATCTCACTGTAGGCCTCACCTGTCTTAGTTAATCAGAGTTCATGTTAAAGTTCTATTACGGTATTTGGAATTAGTTTTAGATAACAGTATTAATGAGAGAGTACTAAGGACCAAATATGTCTGCCTGGCATTAACCTTTTAGAGAAACATTTGCTAATCTGAGATTGGAGACTGATCTTGCAGTATCTAGCAATTTGCCATAAAATCAGCACAAAATTTTAGAAAGAAAGAATCATAGAAACTATAAAAGATGGTGGTGGTAGTGTGTAAATTGAGACTATTTGCTGACTCAGAACCAGACAAATACAGAAGTTTGACCAGATTTCTTTATTCAACAAATGAAATGAAAAATTATGTTTTGTGTTTTCTGAGATTATATATTTTTTCGTGAATTGAAACTTCTAAGTTGGTTAAAAAAAGAGAAAATAAAGTATATAGTGCAGTATATTTCTAAACTAACTACCTAATTTACCTAATTCAGTTATGCTAAAGTCTTACATAAGATACCAGACTTAAAATATGTTAGGGTTAGATGTTCTTAGCTAGATTCCCACAATGAATTTTAACATTGTAGCTATGTAATGACAATTTTGGTTGATTTTTTAAAAGTTACACAAGTTTTATTTAATAATTCACAATCGATTCAACGAACAAACAGAATAAAAAGAAATATTACACAAGCTTTACATATATTTTTATTAAATACGTTCTTCATACAAGTTAAAATCCAAAGTTAATCCGTACAATATCCTGATTGTGCTGTGTTAATGATTTGCCAGTGCATTTCCATGGTGGTCCCAGTTAAAGTCCACTAACACATGTCCCATGATATCCATGCATGTGGAGATGCCGGACCTCATGATTTGTGTTGGACTTTGACTCTATTGATAGGTGTGCTCCTACTAATGAGAAGCATGCAATGTGGCACATTAGCGTGTCCATCATTACCTTTTTTTTTTCCAGTATTGTCAGGCATCCAAACTGTCTAACTAAAGTCCATTCCTTTGTTTGTATTTGAGTTCAAATGAACCGAAATAGAAGTTGTATTGAGAAAGATGCAGCTCAATGACACGCCAAAAATAGATACTGTTGCATAAAACCACCTGAAAAATCACCCGCCTTAAGCAAAATCAGAATGTACATACATGCAGGATTTATTTGCATTATTTTGTGCAGAATTTCTACATGGTTTGGAAAGAAAATAATAGCATTTAAAATAATCATCCAAAATTTCAGCCCTTGAAATACATGTGTAAATCGTACTTAGTTCCTGCATTGTGAAAAAGCATTTGCCTCCTTATGGATTTCTACTACTTTTTGTCATTTTTTTTCTTAATTGTTTAACACACTGGTTATCAGTCAAATACAGCCTGAATTCCCAAAACAATTAGAAAAAAATTTTTTTTTTCATTTATTTTGATTAAAACTAACCAATTCAGTCCATGTGAAATAAATTATTGCATTCCTCAATCACCATACAGTAGCGGTTAACTGATGTTTTATCCACTTTTACATACACCCATGAAGATATCAGATATACAAATATACAGCCACATTTAATGAATTAAGATATTATTAAAAAGTTCACTTATTTCACTCACTCAGTCACTAAGTAAAAAAAAAAGGGTGATGTTTTCCAGACTTTATTTCTGTCAATTATGATTATATTTTTGCTTATAGATAATGAAAGCACCAATTTATTTAATTTTATTTAATGTGAGCTGGATAATAAAGTGTTTGATATATGCTTTTTTTTTTAAAGGTATTATATTATTTAGAAAATGTGAACTATGTAGCTAATTTATTGAGTATGATTGACAGCAAGGTGTCAGTAAATTCCACTTAAGTAGTTGGCTAATTGCTTCCACCTAGCGGCTTTGCGATGAAAAAACTTTCTGAATTAATACTACCTAAGTGTTTACTGCGCATAGGTTAATTGTGAAATGTATGTTGCGGCTTATTAAAAATTACAATATGTTGTCATTTTAAATACATTTAGACTTAGATTTTTTTGTTGCTTTTTTGTGTGGTTAATTTAATTTAAAAATGCAATCTAAGTAAATTATTGTTTTCTAAAAATAATAGTAATAATAATTATTAAAAAATTTCCGACAACACAAATGATCTCGAACGCAGCACCGGGTCACATGACCAGCCCACAGCTGAGGGATGCCGAGACTTGCCTGTTGCTAGCCAGCTAGCCCCGTTAGCTGTGTCTAGCGATTCTGGCTGAAACGGATGGATTTTAATCCGCTTTTCCTGAACGACTCCAACTGAGTTACCCAAACAACCCGACATGGGGAGGATACAATGTGTATGGTGGTCCTCTGTATCCCCTCGTACCGTCAACCTTTGCCTTAGCTTTAGTGTCATAAATCGTAGCTAGGCTGTTCAGTTATCTGAAGGCCAAGCGAAGAAAAGGCAGGCCGTCACTGGGTAAGTACACTTACTATTTAGACATATTTTCCACCTTTGCATTTTATATTTTTTCATTTTAACGTCAAATTCCTGATAATTTTGTAGCTGTTGCCTAATTACAGCCTGTAGTATTATCGTTCCTGTATACATAGTGTTATCGGTTATTACCAGCCAAGCTCCTGTCAGCTGAGCATAATTAGTGCTGGGTGTGTTATTTATATCGGCCAATCATGAAATAAAGCCTCAAAATGTAAACATTTGTTTATTTTTCTTCACTTTCCGTGTGTTGATAAAGCTGGAGGATTTGTTTTCAGTATATGGAACCGAAAGGAAATAAATCCTGCTGCCCTGGTTAGCTCAGCATTAATCATAACCAAATGTTTTCGCATTGACGTCCTAAAGCTGCTAACGACTTGAGTATTTGAACTAGAAGGTTATTTTAGGAAAACTACAGGTTTACAGTTTGACTGTGACACGAGCACCTAAAGCCATCCCATAAAAGTTATCAGGATCTGATTGAAAAACAAAAACTGTCACCACCAGTGAAGCTTTTTTCCAGTGTTTGTGATTCAAGGTGGTCCATATTAAACCTCCCGGATCATTGGTTACTTCTTTTTTTATAATTTTAACTCTAGCCCTTTTGTGCTATTTAGATAGATATGATTTTAAATACACTGACAAGGATTTAAAAATAAATCATAAATTTTATTAAAATGATTAAGGAGCACATTGCATGTTTATGCCATTTGTCTAATGTGTGCTGATTTGGTATTGCAAGTTGGCATTCCATGTACAGTTGTATAGTATTTGACAGATTACAGTTCATACTGTCTTTATTTAAGAATTGTAAAAATATGTTGATCTAAAGGAGCCTTTAAAAGAGCATTGCAGTTTTTTTGCTTTTTACAGAAATGTCAAATGAACATCAAACAGAAAAGGAACTGATTGCCAGGCTTTTGCATATAAATTTCAGCTGTTAAATCCTAAAAGAAAGCTTTTTTAAAGGCGAAATGTAGGTATTTACTGTTCTACTTCAATAAAACCTACTATTATTCTTTTCAAGAGCTGATTTTTTTCCTCACACAAAAGCTGAAATAAGAAATCTAAAATAAGGGCTGGGCTTTACTTAACTTGATTATACTTAACACACAATTTGTACTAATGACTTAGATGGCACCTGCACACATATTTGATCCTCTTACATATTTAAGGTTTAAAAGAAGAAAAAAAAGCATATACTATATGAGAGTCTGGGATGGTTAAAGCAGTAATGTCTTGTCTATGGAGAGCGGTTTCATTCAAAATTAGCTAAATACTGCTATTGATAAATTGTCAATAAATATTACATTTAATAAATAAATATCCTCATGAAATAATTAAAAATAGATGTTAAAATAATGTTTAGCATATTTATTTTTTATTATTTTTCAATATTCTTTATTCATTTAAAGATCTATTAATTACATATTATAGTTCATAATGGTGTAATATTTTATTATTTTGGGAAACTACTTTATTTTTATTTTTTAACTCCTTTCTTCATTTTAGGCTCCTTTTAATTCATGTTATATTTAATTGAGGGGGCAAGTTTTATCTGCTGGTGGAGTTCAGTGATGCGGGAGTGAAACACAAAGCAGCTCGAAAGTAGCTTCTCTTAACAGGAGAAGAAGAAAATAATTAATGCAGATTTTTTTTTTTTTTTTTTGCTGCATTTTGAAGAATGCTTCTGATCTTTCTGTATTTATTTAACTGATTTACAAAGTCTGAAAACAGAAGCATCTCAAACATATTGAGAAAAATATTACTCGTCTGTGCCAGATCTGTCCCGGAAATGGGATCCAATGCTACTTCAGAAGCTAACTCTTTCTGCTTTTCATTTAAGTATAAGTTAATATAAGTTTAGTTTTTTTTTCCCCGAGTTTAATTTTTCCTTTCATTTTAAATGTAAGGTATACAATGCATAATTTAAAGAAAGAAACAGCCAAAATGCAGATACAAACGGTGTAATCATATTTTGCCGGACCGATGATCTCAGACAAGCAGTGAATGTAAAAAGTATCCAATTGGCTCAAAAAATGTATTTTTTTTAAAATATGCATCTAAGTATTCTTTGCGATTTAAGGATAGAAATAAGTATTTTTAGTACCATAATTACATTATTTATGACGGTCTGGATGAATATCTGTTTGCACATGTGCAAATGAGCTGATGGTACGGATCGTGCTTCCGGTATGGATTGGGTAGTAACGGGAACAAGCAGAGTTCAGCAAGAAGGAATACTTTAATCTAATTGGTCATCGTGCTTGCAGTACTTCAGTTTCTGCAAAGCCCCGCCTCATTATTTGAATATAAGAACATGAAATAAAAGTGGCTTACATGAAAAACGGAGTTATCAAAATTAAAGTCGCTGAATATGTAAATTAGCTTTACAAAATAAGTGTCACAAAATAATAATCCATTATGAAGTGAGTAATCAAAGAAATTATGTAATTAATACATCTCTGAATAAATAAAACAATCTCAAAATTTAATAGAATAAAGTAAGATAACAATTATTTTGACATTTTTATTTTATTTATTTCATGAAGATTTTGTGAATGTCATGGCAGTATTTATTTAATTTAGAATGAAATGGCTCTCCATAGTAGTTAGGTAGCTGTTTGCACATGATAAATTGATGTTGTTGACAGAGGTAATCATAGTTCAATACTACCTAAATGTTGGTATTTTCTGTTGAATGTGATTGCTACAAGCTTAATTCCTCCTGAACTTTAAGTGCTGCATTTGGCTGCCAGCATTTAAGACAATATTTTACTTACCTGTCCAGCAGGAACCTGTTGTCTGAGCCCATTTGCTATCTTAGGTCAGCTCCAACATTCAAATTGTTTTTTATTGTATCTGTTCATTCAAAAGCCATGCTTTGATAACATGTGGTGTTTATGTTTGCAGCACAAATCTGGTATCAGTTACACCGATGTCAAGTTAATTGATATCAGCCTTAAAATATCTGTAAGAGACGAACTCCAATTCAAGAATTATCTCCCAAGTCCTATTTAAGATGAATATTGAAGTGACTCCATCTTGGAAAAGGCGAATGCTTTCAGTGCTTAATTCAAAGCGTAAGATTAATGACATGATGGCAGCTGAGCAGCAGGAGCATTTGATCAAATGGTCCTGATTTGAATTTTTATATTTTAAATGTGATGCATGCCTTTTGTGTTGTTAATGTCCTCCTGGGGATTCTGCTTGTAGGTGGATCAGAGAAGATTGAGGCGTCACATCTTGCACATCTACTTTGGGATCAGCCACCGTCGCCTCTGCCAGTATTTTCAACTCCTTCCACCCCAGATGAGCCATGTCTTCGTCAGGGTGCTGCCAGCTCCCCGGCTCCCTTTGCGATTATTCTGGGAACACTGAGACTAATGCCTCTAAGGATTCAGAGGAGTCTGATTCTACTACACAGGCCCAGTACGTTGCCAAGGTTACGGCTAAAGATGGCCGCCCACTTTCCACTGTTGTCAAAGCTGTGAGCTTGCAGAGGTAAGTGTAAAGCTCACATGTGGCTCTAATAAAGCACAAAAATGTTGCTCACATAATTTTTTTTTTTTTTATCCTCCTGCAATGTCCCGGATGTGGAATCAGCGATGTGGGGATGTGTCGAATTTGTCATGAGGGAGCTGGAGGGGAGACGCTGCTCTCACCCTGCGACTGCACTGGTACTCTGGGAAAAGTGCACAAGAGCTGCCTAGAAAAGTGGCTGTCCTCCTCTAACACCAGCTACTGTGAACTTTGTCACACAGAGTTCACCATCGAACGGAGGCCACAGCCACTGACACAGGTTAGAGGGACCATTCTGTACTGATGGGAGTTTCAGATCTCTTTTTTGTTGTAGTTTTTAAGAAAGTGGTCTTATCTGGAACTGTAGTAATTAGTTGTCTTCACACAGAAATTTGTGCATATTATTTATTAGGAACAGATGTATGAGTTTACTCAAATAGCAGCTGACCTTGAGTTACAATAAGCTCTTCATCTTCCTGTTCAGTGGCTGAAGGACCCCGGGCCTCGCAGTGAGAAGCGCACCCTGCTGTGTGACATGGCCTGCTTCCTTCTCATCACACCCCTGGCGGCTATCTCAGGGTGGTTGTGTCTCAGAGGGGCCCAGGACCATCTGCAGCTGAAAAGCCGACTTGAAGCTGTTGGGCTTATCGCTCTGACCATCGCCCTCTTCACCATCTACATCCTCTGGACACTGGTAACTACATACTTGATTACCACAATATTATTTAAAACTCTTGAACGTTTACACGTTTTGTCACACTATAACAGCAGACTTCATTGTATTTCATTTGGACTTTATGTGAAACAGCCTCTTAAAGTCACACATAATCGAGAGATAGTATGAAAATGATCCATCTCAGTGAGGAGCCCCATTTTACTGGAATTTAGTCTTTTGGGGAATCTCCCCAATAGGTTTGAACTATAAATCGAACTCTGTGACAAATGGTTTAAACTCAGAGTGTGAGGAAACATCTGTGAATATCTTTAGGCTTTGCCAAATATTTTCTATTGGATGTATTTCAGTTTTTTTCTCAGTTTGCTCATGGTCAGAGTTGTATTGGACTCTTAACCTCTGATCAGAGCTCAGGTCCAGCCATCCTCCCATCCACTCTCAACAGCTTTCCTGTCTTTGTTGTCAAAAACATTCCATAGAGCTTGATGACGCAACTCCAGGTTTGTTACAGGGCGCTGTGCGTTGGGTTAGTCTTCTGCTGCATGCAGTATTTAACATTTGGGCCGGGGTCCTTAAATGTATCTGAACAGATCCCCATTTTCATGTGTTGTTGTGTTTTGTACATCACAAACTTTAAAGAGTTGCTTAGTTCATACTCTCTCCCTAAAAAGCAAGAGTTTTGTATTACACCATTTAGGGTTCTGTTCCATTTTTACAGCCCTGAAACGTGCCAAGTTCGGACCGAGCTTGGATCATATAACCGTGCCGATCTTGGTTCTCACGGCCGTTTACACGTCACACTAGCACGGTTCCTCAGCTCCAATAAGTGGTCCACACTACGTGCATTTCCTGTTTGATACCTTACCGGCTTGTTTTGTTTGTATGATCACCATTGTGGAAAACGACTAATGAAGATGGACCAGCTAGAAGAGTGAGGTGGGCGATAACGCTGAGACTAGGGATAGGAATTGAAAACCGGTTCCGGTTCAGAACTGGTTCCGTGTGTTCCAATTCCATGGCACCGTTTGGCACCTCGCTTAACGATTCTCTTAACGATAAAAGGCAGCACCAGAGCCTATCTCTGCGCAGCATGACTTGCGTGACGTTTTTTTACGCAAGTTACCCACACGACATTCAGCACGGCGTAACCAGGCGTAAGTCTAGAAAAGCAAAACAAAGGAGGTGAAAGTGATTGAAAGATTGGCTTCATTTTAAGGAGGAGAAAGATGGCAACAAGGCACTTTGCAATCATTGCAAAGTGGCAATTACATCCGCGGGAGGAAATGCATCCAACATGCAGAAAAACCTGCACACACAACATGGCATACATTTGAACAAATGCTGTGTTTTTGATGCTTCCGGAGAGAAGCTTAAGTTACGACCAGCATGGAAGGTAACTCTGGTGGTAAGTAGCTAGTTTTATATCACTGGCTGTGCTTAATGTGGTTCCTAGTAAGTCATATGCCATTTCTGGAAATAAACCAGTGTCAAACCTCTCTTTGGGGTTATTAAACATGCTACAAAGTTGATCTGCAGTTCAGGGAGCGAGAGAAAGGTGATCCTCCTTTATTCAAATCAAGGGGAGAGTTTATTTCCCAAAATTGTACAGTAATGCTTTTTCATTAAACGGATGCCTTCTACATTAGATTTACCGTATTTTCACGACTATAAGGCGCACTTAAACGTCTTTTTTTCCCCTCAAAATGTGCGGTGCGCCCTAT